>NW_009950336.1:0-950 GCF_000696875.1 Nestor notabilis
AAAAAAAAAAGAGCTCTATTTTGAGAGCATTATGATTCACAACACTGCCCGAAGATTCTGCAATTTGCTGTGGTACTGGAAGACAGCCAGGAAAGGCTCCCATCTGGCAAACAGGTAAAAATAGCGTATTATTTAACTTTGCAAGTCCTGGAGCCAAACTGAGGCCTGAGACGGACAGATAGTAGCTAGGCTAAGAAAATACAGTTACCAACAAACTGACTGCTGAACTCAAGAGTAAGAGGTGGGGAACTTCAGACAATTAAGAAAGTTGAGAAGTTGGTTTTGTAAAATTAAGCTGGTTTTAGAGTGGCAAAATTGAGAAACAATGAACACCAACAATAGTCAAGAGCTGAAGTGAAGGTGACTGCTGATGTTCCAGAGGGCTTTGACTTAAACCCAAGGAGTGGCAAGGCAGAAGAGTAAAGCAGCAAAAAGTACACAAGTTGAGCAGAGGGGTGGGCTGCCTTCTTCTTCTAAAGCACCTAGAGAAAGGTGCTAATCTTTTGCCTGGTAGGGCCACATCTCATTTTACAAGACCATTCATCAGCAGACAAAAAAACATGCCAAGCGTTAACTTTCTCCAAATCATATGCTTTCATATATTGACATCATGTGGCTCACTAAGAGTCCATTAGGAAAGAGAAGAACAGGGAACATGCCCTGTGATTTACTTCAGAGAGCAAAATCCAGCCCACAGGCTGTTCACTTCAGTTCTAAATTGAGAAGTGATTACGTTTAGACTGCCTCTCAATTTCAGAGAGATGCAACGGTTGACGCACTAAGCCATATGACTGCATTTGCTTCAAAAACCATGCCATAACCACATCTTTGATGGTCATGACTAGAGCCTCAAGCACTTGGAGTTCTGAATTCTATGAAGAAAACACATTCAAGCTGGAAGGATACACAAGCAGACAAAGACAAAATGCTGAAGCCCACCCAAACCAGAC
>NW_009950337.1:0-982 GCF_000696875.1 Nestor notabilis
GGATCAGGGCTGCAGGGGGGGTCTCCCCAGGTAGAGTAAAGGGGGAGAATCCCCTGTGAACACGGTCTGTTGCGTTCTCAGGTGTAATGTGGGTGTCCAGGGCTCTGTGTCACTGGGGACTCTGTTCCCAACATCTTCACCCAGGATGCTCCGGCTGAGCAGGGATAACGTGGTGGTGTGAGGATGGGGGACCGAGCATCGGGGCCTGAATTGCAGCAGGAGCATTTAGTTCTGGGGTCCCATCTGATCTCAGGCCTAATGTCTGACTTGGTACTGACTGGATTTGGGGCCAGCAAGAACAAATCTACTTCCTTCCCAGGCAGCTTGTTCCCAGAGATGGGGGAGGTGGGTTTGTGTGCCCAGGAACAAGGGGCGTGGGGGAACAGAGAATAACAATTGTCTTAATGGAAAGAGACAGGGAGAAAGAGAAGAAAAAAGGGCTGTTGAGCTCTTTCTCTCCATCCCCGACATAATAGACCTATTACTATCCCCAAACCTCGGTCCCTCTCCCCTCCCTAGAGAAGAATTGGTCACTGCACAGCTGTGAGAGCTGGGAAAATATATTTATATATCTAAGAGAATCTGCCCTTCTGAATTGGGTTGTGGGGCTGGACAAAACCTCATTGTGTGCTTTATCTGCCCCGGAGAGAATGGCCCCACAGTGTTGGCCTGGCAGGGGCTCCGCGTTTGGTGAACTGTGGTCACATCACTGTAACTTCATTTAGATACTGTACTGTTATTTATTTGATTTCGGGGGGTATTAGGAGTGATTGTGGCCACATCTGGGCAAGAAAACACAAGTGGCCCTTCCCCCCGTGCCGGGGTGTGGGGACTGAGGGTGGGATTTGGGTTTAGGGGGGTGGGTTGTGGTTGGGTTTGAGAACTGGTGCGAAAAGGCACTTTCTGGGGGGACAAGGACCCGGGGTCGGGTTTGAGAACTGGGGCTTTTACAGTGGGAAAAGGCACTTTTGGGGGGACACAA
>NW_009950338.1:0-982 GCF_000696875.1 Nestor notabilis
CAAGGAAGGATTCCCAGACCCAGGAAGCAGGGGAAAATGTTTGTCACTGCGTGACCACCAAGGCATGAAAGTGCGCACATTGCTCGGAGCCTGCTCCATCCCTGTGAGTCGTGAGATATTTTGAATTTTGATTCCAGTGTGTTTGCTTTGAACTGGGCCTTTCGGTTTATTAAGGCAGGAAGAGGAACTCAGCAATCCTCTTTGAAACACGCTTGGTTTAACTATTTTACACAAGTTTGCCCAGGTCCCTGGAGATTCTCCAGTTGAAGAAGATTGAAATTAGAGTTAAAAGCTGGCGAGGGAGGGGGGTAAGGGGGTGGAGGGCGAGTGTGAAAGAGGGTGATGAATCTATTGTAAATGCTCTCCTGTATCCTTATGTGTTGGTGAGCGATCAGAAATACGCGTCGCCTTGTTCCAGCCGCATCTGCGTGTGCGCGGGTGTGTGTCGCACACTCTCTATATGTAGACACGCACACGCATCTATAGGCCACGATTAATATTCTAAGAAACTCAGGAGAAAAAGGTGCTATTTGCCGGCCACACGGAAAGGTGCACGCTGACTGTTCCCCAGCAGCTTTCCTCCTAAACTTTGCCTTTTCTTTTGTTTTCTTTATTCTTTCTTTTTTTCTTCCTGTTCTTGTAAATTGCTGTTAACGTGTGTCTTTATGTTCTGTCTATAACTAGGATGTAATCAGGCGCCCCATGTCTCTCTCTGAAAGCATTTAATAAATGTCTATTAAAGCGCTACAAATGTAAGATAAATTTAGTGGCGCTGCTGTCTCCCTGTATCCAAACGGTAATGATGGATTTATCAACAGGGATTCGCCTTCAGCGCGGTGAGGGAGATTTACTCAACAAATAAGTCGGAAAAGCACCCACCCAAATACAGTCATTTATACGGAAACTGATTTCTTTACAGCATCACGGATTCGAGGGAACATACCGCTTATTGCCTTTTTTTTCTCTCTTTCCCCCCCTCCTT
>NW_009950339.1:0-981 GCF_000696875.1 Nestor notabilis
CCCTCCAGCGTGCTGACCACACCACACAGCTCGGTGTCACTGGTGAACTTGCTGAGGGTGCTTGATCCCACTGTACTTGTTGCTGACAAACATGTTATACAGCACCAGTCCCAATACTGATCCCTGAGGATCTTAATATATACCTGGTTGGTTTTCTCAGGATACAGCACTCTTAGAACATAAGGCTTCTGTATCTCATGTGATGGACTTACAAGAGCATTTCTGTCTCAAAAAGCTCATCTAAAGTAGGCAAGGCAGACTGAGGCAAGGAATGGATCTGCCTGCCCACCATCACCAGAGGAATTGAATCCAACCAGGGCAGAGCCTGTACCTGCAGAGTCCCATGGGTGAGGGCTACATGTGGGTTTTGAGCGGGAGGAAAAAGGAGACAACAGAGAGTCAGAACTTTCCACTCAGGCCAAACAGTATCCAGATGTGGTGGGCTGACCAGAGAGTGAGAAGTTAAAGCCACCACTGGGCTCTCCCAAACTGAAGCCTAACTCATCTACATCTCAACATGAATTAGAGCAATCGGAATGTTAATCAGATTAATGGCAGGATCCTGTAGCCCCAAGGAAGCGTTCTGGCAAGAGGATCGCTGCCAAGTCCTGTTTTCCCCCTTTATTAGAAAGCTGCTTTGGCAACATGCGCTCAAGATCCTCTTTGCACAAAGGTAATTTTCAAGAGCCATTTAAACATATTTTTGGCTGCTCTGTGCTGTCAGATCAGTGTACTCTGGCTGCTTAGCACTAATAATCAGCATGTGTCAAAAGAAGTTGGCTGGTGCTCACCACTGGGACGGTGTGGAGCAAGACATGATCCAGCATATGCAACAGGAGGTTATCATGCAGGGCTACACCAACCAGGGTCACAGAAGGGACTTGGACACTGACCCACAGTCATCCAGACAGTCCAGCTGCTAGCTTGATCCCTGGAGGTGTTTGAGTGTTCATCCCTGGCAGTCTTCAAGGCCAGGTTGGA
>NW_009950340.1:0-963 GCF_000696875.1 Nestor notabilis
TGAGCCCATGGGATGCCAGTGACAAAATGACTTCTGGTTATCCTCCACTGCAGGCTGAATCTGACTTTGGTGGGTTGGATACACCCACAGAAAGGAATGTGAGCGAGTGTGGAGTATTTCCTGTTCACATGGTAAATCCTTTAGCACCAAATGTTTAAGGGTTTGTGCCCTTATATTATCAGACAGATTTTTGGAAAACTAATCCAATATATGGGTTTTAACACAATGTTTGAGCATTTGATCTTTGGCTTCCTATAGTAATTTATGCTGAAAATGCTCTTTTTGCTTATGAACACCTGGGCTAATCCACTGTTCTGCATACTTCTTTTGTGCGTGCGTGATTCTTTTGGAATCATAGAGTCCTTTAAGGTGGTGTGTAACAGTCAAGGGAGAATGGTGGGTTTGCAGTTTCCAGAATGTTTTCTCCGTTTCCAAGCTGGCATCCAACATTCTGAAATAAGTCAAATTCAAGGGAGAGCTTATCCAGAAGACAAATTGGGGTGGATATTGCTGGTTTATAATTAGAGCTGACAGAAGCAGGCTAAATGGGAGTGTCTTGGTGAAGAAGACAATGTGAATGGAAGGAATTACTTTGTTCTACTTCTGCAAGAGGCAGTCACTCCATAGAATTTCAGTATAGTTGTTCTCTATATTTCAGCCTTCAAACAGGGAAAGCAGTTTCGTTATGGAAATGCTGAGCTAAAGAGTGCTCTCAGGTCCATGTTCCGTGGCAGTATCATATAAAAGAATGACCATATCAAACCAGAGAGAACCCCATGTAATGCAAGCCTTTGAATTAAATCACTTCTAATCCTGACTGCATACAAACTTCTATATGGCTGGTGCATTTAGAGCTCGATGCAGTAAATCTTACCCAGTGCTCTTAAGGCAGTGAGAGATCTGCAGAGGAGGAGAGTAAGAAGTTCCATACCTAGCTATAGATGAAAGAAATAACACAGGAAC
>NW_009950341.1:0-871 GCF_000696875.1 Nestor notabilis
CCACCTCACCAAACATGTCACATGCCGTCTTCTCCTTAACAGAATCGGTCTTCAAGGACACAAGGCAGGCCCCATTTGCCCACCTGTTCATTTTCATGTTGCGGGTCTTATGAAAGGTCTCTTTTTCCACGACAACCAGGAAATAGTAAATTACTGCAAACGACCTTGCCTACTCGCTGACAGCAAAGAACTTGCGAGCTGATTAAACACCTCGTGATTACAAGCTAAGCGAGAACTGACCCCTTCCTCCCCCCTCCCCCCCCTTTCCTAGATAAGACCAAGAGCAACTAAAAACATGCCCCGGGGTTAATTTCGAAATCTCTGGTCCCTGTGTGCTTCCGCAAAAGTGACGGCTTTTCGCTGCCTAACATTGTGTGTTTCCAGTGACATGTGGATTCCACTGAAACATGCAAGTGTCACCCAAAGAGAGGAAGGACCTGGCCTTGGTAGCCCAATGCAGCGAGTGGAACTTGATTTCGGGGTGTTCCAACACAACATAGATGGGAATCATGCCCTCTGTCACCCCTGTCTAAAGAGCATTGTCTTTTAATCCTTTTGATCCCCCTGTAGTTTTGGAAACCTGGGGGGGGCGATCCCTGGAGGATGTGGGTTGCAGGTTTCAAGACGACAACCTGTCTTTCGCAGGCTTTGACACTGCAAACCTGAAATGATTAAAACTTCTTGTATAGCAGGCCTGGCTCTTCAATGTCATGTTTCTACGTGGCTCTGTCCGGCGATAGCATGCTACGATGGCAACCTTTTCCCAAAGTTATGGTGTTCAAACACAAAGCAAAAGGGAACCCAGCACTCTGCCACTTGCAATGCACCGCTGAGGAGCTGACCAGGTGCTAAAGAGGCCCAGCAGCAGTTT
>NW_009950342.1:0-950 GCF_000696875.1 Nestor notabilis
AAAAAAAAAAAAATCCTTCCAAGAAGTCCAGAGAATACAGCTGTATTAAACAGTTCCCAGACAAGGTATAGGCTCTACGTTTATGATTAGTATTCAGTCAGTCTAACAGGAGTTCCTTCCCCCTTGAGCACATCTGGTGTGTATTTATGTGCTTTAGAATGTGGAAAAGTAAAAGCTAAACATAGGGACTTAACCCATTTCATCTAAAGAGGTGAAAAGTGGGTGTTTAGATATTATCAGGTCTGTAGCTGGCAGTCATATGCACACTATGTAAATCTCCCTGCACTGGAAGTATCTGGCATGGAAAGATCCTCAGAGAGCAGGCAATAGAGCCCAGCAGATGCCTGTGTTTGCTCAGCACCATCACATCCCGAGGGTGGGCAGCGCGAGGAGGAGGACTCGCACAGATTTGCCGCGTGTCCGTGGAGAAGCTAGTAACATCCCAGCATGGAATATTCTCGTGCTCTTTCAATGCACAAGTGCAGAAAGATCCAGGAAAAAAACCTCAGGCACATCTTCTTTTGTACAGCATATTTCAGGTTTTACTGAACACTACACAGTGGCCTGTCAGTAGAGGAATCTCCTCAGGAAATTATGTTTTGAGTAACGATGTCACCTTTAGTGAGACAAAAGGTTTATCAACCAATTGCCCTATTTTGGCCTCAGGCTCGGTTTAGCTAAGCAAACCCAGGCCTGGAAAACATGCAGCAGGACCTTTTTTTGCTGTCATTCAATGCGTTACAGTGTACTTCATTCAGGAGGACCATTTTTTATTTCCACAGGTCCTAGAAAACCACCAGTATCACAACATGCATCATGTGGGAAGAACCTATGATGATGCAGTCACACATCCTCATTTAAGATCCTGCCAACTATGGCAATTAGTCATGGATGCGTGATTTAGATCTCAAAGCATTAACATCAAAGGTATTAGCAAGAGTGGTTTTAAT
>NW_009950343.1:0-963 GCF_000696875.1 Nestor notabilis
AAATCTAATAGTCCATAGTTTTCTGAAGAAGAAGTCTATTAAGGCATCGGTAACCAAAATGATGACTGTCACATGTCAATCAATGGCATGGTACAAATGATACATCATAAAGCTTTATTCATGTGGCTCAGATAACAAAAAGAACTGAAGAATGAATTGTCAGGAAAAGCTGTGCTAAGGCTTTCAAAACTGTGGGGGTTTTTGGAAGGGAGGTTTTGGTTGGTTTTTTTGAAGAATACTGTGGCTTAGAATTTAACATATACATGTGTGAAGACTATCTCATGAAGACAGAGTTGAAGATTGATTGAAGTGAATGATTTTAAGTTCTGCCATTGTTAAACACCTTCAGTAAATTAATTCAGCAAAGCTTTGTCTTATTTGATGTAAACAGTGTTTGTGTCAGGCATATCATCTCCATAAAAATGACCTTCAGTGTTCTTATTTGTGCTCTCAGATCTTTCCAAAGGGGATAAGTAAATGCAAAAGGTAGAACATCTTAACTATTAGGTCACACTAATTTACAATATAAGATTCACCTGGCAAATGCTCCCTTACTAATTATGGTTGTTTGCAAATAATTCCTCTAAATCTTATAATTCATTAAAGTTGTTGTTATACAAATCAGTATCATTTACATCATTAAAAAGCAGCAGTTTGTGACTAATTTTTAGACCTTGACAAAAAGTAGTATTACAACAGGAATAAATAAAAAGAAGAAATGCATACTAATAGCATTTCTGTAATTAGATACTAACAAGTTGCTGAGAAATTATTGTATGTGCACTCCATTTATCTCTCTGCTTACAAATACTTCTGTTTTGTATACTGAATTACCAATGACTTTAGAATAAAAACATGTAGCTGAACAGTCACAAGACTGTCCCTAGGAGTTCAAGATAGTCATAGCCTTGAAGTTACAGGAACAAGGTTATACCAGAGAACATGGAACTAGACTGGATGTGA
>NW_009950344.1:0-985 GCF_000696875.1 Nestor notabilis
ATGATTCTATGATTCTATGATTCTGTGATTCAATGAAAAGTGCTGAAAGGTTTTCAGACTTGTTTGGAGTGAGGTGTTACAGATAAGATGTCATTGATGTGTTTCCTTAATTTGGTTGTTGGAGCCCCTCTCTGTTCAGCGTTCTGCCAGCAAGAGAGGCAATATTTGTATCTTACTTGCACAGCTTGGAAAACAAGGCACAGATATAGCCAGTGAGGTCCCCAAAGTCTCCAGAGCTGGTGAAAACCAGTTAGAAAATCCAAATCTGCATCCAAGACTACTGTTTCAAGCACTCAGAGTGAAGAGAAAAGCATGTTGTTACAGTAAGAACCGTGGTTTCTTCTTCCCGACCCCCTTTTTCACAACTGTGGGGAAATCAGGTTAAGAAAATGATTGTGATTGCTCCTGAATTATGCCCGGGTGCTGAGCAGCAGTAATAAAACAAAACAGAAACTCTGTGGTCTGAAAGCCTAATTATATAGATAGAGGGATTTGTGTCTGGCTGTCCTGTGCTGTCAGCATGAAGGAAAGTTTTCATATATCCCAGTCTGTGACCCATAAAATACAAAAAGATAATGCATTAGAAAAGGATAACAGCATGCTGTCAGAATTGAACTGGCTGTTAAAAATAATTCTGAAATAAGAGCTGTACATTCTTTGTGATTAATAGAAATAAGCGGAGAAGAGAACTTAAAAAAGGTTTCTCTGGGAACGTTAGAAATCCAGCTCTAATCCTTCTGGGCTTTGTGGATGACTTGGAACAGCCAAAAGTGTATTTAGCAGCGTGTGTTTTCACTGTTTTTATGCCAATCAGATAAAATATACTGAAATTCAATTATCAATATTATTCTGCTATTGCTTTGTCATTTCATGGGTTTACACTACCCAGTGGCTGCTCAAAGTAGCTCTCCCTTGAACCTTGGAATAAGACCTTCCTGTGCCACATGGAATTGACTGAAGGGAGCCTATAAGGATGCTGGGGAGG
>NW_009950345.1:0-969 GCF_000696875.1 Nestor notabilis
GTCCTTTCCAACCCAAACCGTTCCATGATTCCTGGAAGTTTGCCACTGCTGACCTCCAGCTTGTGCTGTCCCGTTCACCTCTGCTCCTTTTACTTCTTTATTTGGACAAAGCCCCACTTGTTCTCCCTGAACCACTTCAGATCTGCGGTGATAATCACCATTTCCAGCCTCCTCGTTGCTCCCTGATGTGATGTTCTCCACCACATCTTGCCAAGTGCCAGCTTAAAAAGACCTGGTGGAGGACCAGGTAGATGAAAGTGCAGCAGGGACACCAAGCACTCCCCTGTACACCTATTTTAGCTCTACCAGTACACGCAGCAGCCTCTTCTAAGCAGTTATTTCTGGAGTTGTGTATCTGAGCTCATTAGTTAGAACATCACCAGCAGCCAACTGATTAGAAACAAACAAATTACTTCGACGCTCCAAATTTAATCTTCATGTACATTTGGAAAGCACAAGTGTTCACCCCAGGAAATGCCTTGGAATTCAGGAACACAGAGATCTGGGGGAATGGTTGCTGGCATTTGCCAAGCTTTGGGTAATTCATGAAGAAAAATTACTCCCTATCCCCTCGATCTCAGTGTTCTGCATGTTGAGGTGTGTTGCCTGGAGAAGCGGTTGTGCCTAAGCTGGTATTGTGCTTGGTTAAAGCTGTAGCAGTTTAAGTGGGAAGGATTAAGCAGCAAATGCACAGACTTCCTTCAGATGATAGCAGACAATTTGGCTGTTAATTTCTACCTGTTTGTGGATGCTTGACTTTAAATGAGTTGTAATTAAACACAATTAGCTGTGTGTGCAGTTCTGGGAGGCAAGAGAAGAGCAGTGGAGGGTGCTGGTTCGCTTGACAGGGGTTTGCTTTCCTGGAGCTCTTGCAGGTGTATTGGCCAGGAGGAGATGGCATGGCAAGGTCATCCTTAGAGGTCACCTGCTTCCTGGGACTCCATCAGGGACTGTAGTGACAGGACAAGG
>NW_009950346.1:0-980 GCF_000696875.1 Nestor notabilis
CAGGAGTCCTCCAGTTGCTTTGGTGGGTGATGGAAAGGGCATTCAGAAGATCACCTTCTCAGCCAGGACTCACTGCCCAGCAGCAATTGCTTCCAGAGATAATTAGCTTAGAAAGTAAGAGGTGTCTCAGTAACTCCGCAACTCGGGCACTCGGTCCATTACAGCCCAACTTCAAATGGCAGGTCTGTCCTACCAGCCACTCTACTTACCTCTCCAGTTAGACAATCTGGTCCTTCTCCACTGAGACGCTCAGTCTTTTTCAGGCTGCAGGAAGCCAAGTAAGAATGTTCCTGCTGGAAAGAGAAAACAAGACTAATAGAAAAAGCTGTGCATAAACTCCCTAAAGGAAAGATGTATTCCTTCCCCTTTGCCCTGCTGCGAGGTCAGGAAAGACCTGCAGAAACTGGCCCCTGAGCAGAGAAGCAGCATGAGGAGATGGCTAAAGGCCATCCTGGTCTCTTCATGGCTATCCTGAGATGGGATGCATCTCAACCAGGAAAACCACAAACACCTGCATGGAGTAGGCATGGTATGCTAGGTATGCTAGGTATGCTAGGAGAAAACACTCCTAATGTTTAGTTCCGGGAGTCAATGCTCATCAGCAGAATAAACAGTCTTCTTCATGAGGAAAGTGTGTGTGTACCATATGTAGGCTCCAGCACTCAGCCGTGTCTTAGAAGAGGGGCAGGGAAGAGGAGTTTCCCTCCAAAGGATCAGGGTGCTGGCATTTCTGTTCAGCTTGGGCTAGCATTCCTGGGAGGAGTTGTTTTACACAGAGGACTGCTGTCTGAAGAAACACTGCTGGAGTGGAGGCTGGGCATTCCCTGTCAGACTGCCCATCGGGTCTGGTGACATTTCTTTCAGCATGCTTAACAAGTAACTGCAACATAAGTGACAACACAATTTGAAAGCTGCACTTCTTACAGTGTATGTTTTCTAACATGCTTTGTCTCTGACCATGTGAGAAATGCTTTTGCTTC
>NW_009950347.1:0-958 GCF_000696875.1 Nestor notabilis
CCCAACAACAAACCAGCTGATCGAATTGTCTCCACAATTAGACATTCTGTAATACTGTCTATTAAAGGCTTTCATCATATAGAGATCATGCAATAGAGCATGAACCTGAATATTTAAATTTTGAGACAATTCAGAGTGACTGATCTGGAAAATGAGGAGCTGGTGTGGGGAGAAGCTCGGATAACAAGCTCCTGGGCTTGCGTTCATAAAATCATAGAATAGTTGAGGTTGGACTGGACCTCAGGACGTCATCTGGTCCAACTCTTCTGCTGAAGCAGGGTCACCTAGAGCCAGTTGTCCAGGACCATGTCCAGATAGCTTTTGAACATCTCCAAGAATGGAGACTGCACAACCTCCTTAATCAATGTGTTCTTTCAAGGCAGATCTTTGTTCCAAGATTCAATTCAGGCAATGTCTGCAGTCTCTTCTGTGGACTCTAAAGGGCTTTTCACAACTTCTGAGGCCAAATTACCTGTTCCCACTCCTCTCAGCAGGCTTTCAAACCTTTCTGACTTAATAGTTAAAGTATGGGCCCCTGACTTTCCACACTGTTTATCTGTTAACTTTCTGCTTGGCCCTGTTTCACCTCCTCTAACTTAAACAAAGCGGAGGTGTCATTCTGGGGAAAGTTCTTCAGAGGACCAGCCGCTAGAAGGCACTGTGAACAAGAACACATCTAGATGGTTATCTTATGAAATCCTCCAGTACTGGTCTCTGACCTTTTATCCTCAAGGACAACCATGGATCCTTGTGCCACATGCTAGAGTGCGCAATAATATATCCCTTAGGTTCATGCTTAGAAACACTCCTCTGAAGGGCTATAAAAAAAGAAAAAAGAAAAAAAAGTTATTGCAACCTTTCAAACATGTTGAACAGGTTAAAAAAATGGACAAAAACTGTCACATTGTCTTAGAGATAGGGGTCCAGTTAGGACGTGGAGGAAATTGAGGCCCAGGTG
>NW_009950348.1:0-977 GCF_000696875.1 Nestor notabilis
GGGTGAGCTTTGAAGGTCCCTTCCAACCCAAGCTGTTCTATGAGCCTATGATTCAGAGGGTGACAGCCCAGGCCCAGGAGCCTCTCGGTGCTACGCTGGCTGGCTGTGTGGTGCTGAGGACATCTAGCGGCGGGAGAGGCTGGCACAGATAGGTACGAGAGCGGAAAAGTTTTGCGTTGGTAAGTGCCCAAATCAAAGATTGAGTTTCATGGCGAGAACTGGTTCCTTGTGCCTGCGGTTGCTGGTAGCTGTGTGAGCCCTGCAGCATCAGCTCCCCGGACAGGACAGCAAGCCCCCTCTGAGGCCTCCTGTGGTCCATGTCCTGCTGATGGACAGGCTCCAGAGCTGCCTGGGGTGGAGGAAAATGGGAATGAAAACATTGACTGTGGATCAGCGATTGCTTCAAGTTAATTGACCGCAAAGAAAGAAGAAGCTGTTGCTCCGTCTGCCAAGAACTTTGCTTTCTTGCAGAAAATCAGGACTTGGCTGACAAGTTGGAAAAATTATCCAAAGGAAGGTCAGTGTTTAAAGCCGACTGTAAAGCTTGTTCTCATCCAACTGAAATATGCAATGCATTTGCTTCAGGTATCAGTCATAGGATCCTTGCACAGTCAAACAAAGTGCTGTGTTACACAGCATTTACACACGGGAGTACTGGAGTTGTGCCACCACAGCAGTGCCTGAACTGGAATCTGTTTGAGTTTATTTCAGTGGAGACCTATGCTATCATTCTCCTGTAACTTAGTCTTTGAGATATTTAGAGATGTAAACAACTTCACACCAGGGAACTGTGGCCTCTCCCCCTGAAAACGCATATTTAAGGGCTGGGAGGGATGAATTTCTTGGTATGTTACAGTTTTGCCTAAGATTTTGTGGGGTGTTTAGTGGGAAATGTTGCCTTAGTCTTAACACTTACTCAAAAGCACAGATGAATTTAATGTGTAATAAATCATAGAACCCCAGCCTGGTTTGTGTTG
>NW_009950349.1:0-989 GCF_000696875.1 Nestor notabilis
AGAGTCAAACTCACTTCCTCTCCCTTTTGCTCCGGTTCATACAGGCGTTTGAATCCACCACCAAAGTGGCAAGTTCATTTCTAAAACAACCTACTGGCTCAGCAGCTGATGGTAAGTTAAAACTAACGTGTGGTAAGTGAGTTCAGTTCAAACCCATAAAAGTACTTCATTTCCCTGAGCACTAGTATTTACTTGCAGGTATAAAAAAAGACCCTGACCTGCACAGTTTAGAAGAACTTAATGTCCCACACCATGGATTTTCTTTAATATTGAAAACATCATCTGGATGGCCCTTATTTTCTGAAGTGTAAAAGGAAAACATGGATGTGTCCATAATGAGAGTATGGGAATTAAATGCTGTGATGTCAGACTAAGTAATATTACTTTAGCTCCTGTACAGCTGAGTGATTTTACTGTAACAGTTTCTCATAAGAATGCTTTTTATCTGTAATACATAGGGGATAGAGAGACTGACAGAGCTGTAATCTTTCTTTCAGAAGCACGGTGTTAAATGAACAGGGGCCAAGTGGAAATATAATTCTGAAAGGAAGATAAAGACGGTCCAATCTAAGGCTGAAATGAGACGTGTCACCATTTCAAGTGAAAGATGTTAGCTCTGAAAATTATGCCATATATTGAGATGTCACACGAAGTCGACTTCAGACTTATACTATGAGGCCCAGAATTTATTTGTCTGTGGCAAAAGGCTTCATAGCATTGCGTGACTTTTGCATAGCCCCTACTCTTGCCACTGTTATTTGCTCTTTATGCAGCGCTGTGCGTGCTGAGCATTGAGCACATTTAGGAAGACTAAAGCCCTGCCCCAAAACCCTCTCCATTTACTAGACCACAGAATGAGCAAACGTGTTCTCCTGGTTTCACAGCTGCCCGTGTGTACATGCAAAGCTCCTCCATGTGTACCGAGGCAAACAAAGCCTGGAACAGCCTCAGTATGGATGGTAGCTGCTACTGGAGCTGCCAACCACTCG
>NW_009950350.1:0-983 GCF_000696875.1 Nestor notabilis
TCTTGTCTAAATTTACACCCTATGTTACATATCTCTAGAGTAGTTTTTCCAGACTGAACAACTACCAGGACATTAGCTGGATGATGCAACGTGGCATGAGTAAGAAGTGTATCACATTAGTCTGAAACATGCAGATGCAATATTTCGTCCATTAAAGCTATTAATCTGGATTCAAATTAATTCTTCAGAACAATGGTCCAAGAACAGCCCAATTCCTGTTAACACTGGACCTGATTAATTTATTTTGAATTCCCTAGGTATGAAAATTTCTCTGCTTTTGTTCCACAGTGGAAAGTAGAAAACCACATCATATAACTCACTCAGTTGCAATGACAGCGCACGTAAGAAAGTTCCATGCAAAAGAATAATTTTCCATCTAAACACCTAGAAAACTTAGAACTGCATAATACTACATGACCACATACAGAGGAAGTCACACACACAGAACCTTACTTTTTGAGGTCAACATAGATGCTCTGCCTTTTAGGGCAGAAGCAGGTCACAGCTCTGCCCTTCATATGCTAGTATAGATGGTGAGAGCTGCTTTGACCAGGCTAATGACTAGTGTACCCCGATGGCACATCTAACATTGTACTAGCTATGATACTTATTCAAAATTATCATCTGTATTGCTCTGAACACACAAGAAGGTTATAGAACATAATACTCCTGGGACCGGGAGGTAGCATACAGTGAAACAGCTAAAGGACAAAGCTTGAGAAAGAACATCCTGCCAGACATTTCTGTTGTTGCCCATTAGTGTGAGATTTCCAACAAGTCAGGGCTCTACCTGTCTGTATGTGAAAGGACTGTCAGATTTCTACATATGAATTTGAAACTTTATAAGGTCCCTACAAAGCTAAGACTAGATTTTATGGCTAAAAAGCAAAGCATAGAATTTCATCTAGTCCTTCATCCACAATTTGTTTTGATTTTAATTCAATGGTTTACTATTATATTATTTTTATACAGGGAGAAAAAAA
>NW_009950351.1:0-995 GCF_000696875.1 Nestor notabilis
AAAAAAAAAAAAAAGACAGAAAGAAAAAGAAGATACTTTCATCATCAAGAAGTTTCCTGAGATCATTCTGTCTGAAATAGTTGTAGATTGTTTTCCCAGACTAGCAAGGACCCACATAAGAAGCAGAAGGCAGTACTAAGCAGCGGGCCCTGAAGCAGGATGCGGATGAGGAGACACCTTCAAGCTAAGGATGCATATGTAGCTTCTAGGAGAAGTGGAGCCAGTGGAAGAGCTGGAGGTTTCTGAGGCAGTTATTAATACAGATTTCAGGATTTATCTTTAGCAGATGCTTCAGAAACTAGCTGTGAGTGTGCCAGCTGCTTCAAAATGAACTGAAACTCTGAATCAAAATGAGTGAAAACAGAGTTGACATTCAATTAAGCCTCTTCTTGGGTGATTTCTACAAACCCATGCAGAGGCTGTATTTTCACAGCTGGTTTTTTAGCCCTGATTTCTGCATCTCTTTCCAACACATCTCATAAGTAGTAACCTCAAGTTTTCATTAGTTCTGGCTGACTGTATTACCCAACTCTCAAGAAAAAAACAAACAAACAAAAAAACCCCCGCAAATTATACAAATTATCTCTCATTGAAGTAAATAGAAACTCTGTTGCAATTTCCTTCTGCTTTGGATCTAACTAAACTTTTATAATTTTTTGTTGAGAGAACATTTGCAGATACAAAAAGAAATTCACAGATCTATATGCACCTGCCTCTATTCTCACATCTGATGGTTTTGTCATGTTTGTTATGCAATTTGACATCAAGCTCAACGCCACACCCCTAGCTTTATTTCACAGAATATAACACACTTACTAAAAAATAATTTTCATGCATCTGACATTAGTCATTTCTCCTGATTTTTAATGAAAGTGACATGAAATTCACTGTCACAAGTGAACGTCACAAGCGAATGTTCGCAAGTGAATGTTCACAAGTGGTATCATGTCATTGTATCCCAGCTTTCTAGTGCTACAGTGAAAATAATTTTTCAG
>NW_009950352.1:0-983 GCF_000696875.1 Nestor notabilis
TTGCCGGCTGGGCTTGAACCACGACATGCATGTAACCTGTTGCTCTCTTTTTGACAGGAAACTTGGATGCACCTGGGAACCAGACTCCGGGAATTAAGGGGTTTCTCTTTATTTTCCACCTCCTTTTTTGTTGTTATTCTGGCTCTTAATGAACAAGTCTCACATTTGCTGTTCAAGATGTCATGGGCACTCAGGGAATGCCAAGGTCACATGGCAGATCTTGTCTGCTCAGTTTTCATGATTTGTTGGTGCTTTTTGAATATAGAACTCTTTAGGCTGAAACTGCAGTGTAAGAACAGCAGGAGAACATGAACTAACACAGTAGTATGTGTCCTACAGACAGATAACACCTGGAAAACGAGGTGTGTAAATATATTCCTTACTACTGGATATAGATAAAGAATAAACCTTGAACTCTCCAGTTGGTACGGGTTTTACATATACCATATACTGTACTAATTTTACACCAAAAGCTTCTTTGACAGAATATTTAGTATGAAGAAATACAAAGACAGAAAAAGAGGGTAAAGACCAGAGTCAGTGCTGAATCCAGGTATTAAATACAAGTCTGCACTGCAAAGTCACAAAAAAGCTACAACTTTCTTCTCACGTTCTTAATTTTTTTCATCTCTAAAGTAGATCCTTCAATATTTGCGTTTGGAAAATTCTGCCATATGGCACAAGCCTGATTTTCCTCTATGAGGAAAAATCAATCTCACATGATATGAGTAAGTTAGAAGTTTTGATCTGCTGCTGTTGAAAATGTTTTGACACTAGAGAGCTAAATTTCTACAGCATAGACTAAGTCCTTTACAGGTTGGTGATACATTTAACGAGGGTAGAATCTGAGCAGTACAGTGTTATCTACAGGCATGCCTAATATAAAAATATTCCCTTCTTGCCTGAATTGTTCTTTTCTTAAAGTCTTCACATTATTATACCAAACTATCTTGACTAATGTCCTGGGTTCAGCTACAGCAGTC
>NW_009950353.1:0-995 GCF_000696875.1 Nestor notabilis
TATATTTAATATAATATATTTAATATAATTTTGCTTGTCTACTGTAAAAACATGCAATGACTTCTGTAAAGTGAAAGGCGACATTAAAAACGTATGGGGTTCTTAGTACTATGTTTGATCATTCTTTTTTGCCTCCCAGCACACCATGTCTCACTGGCAACAGAATATGCCATAGGCTAGCATAAGTTATTGAAGTCCTAATGTTCTTCTAATTTATGATTGTTGTCATGGACTGTCAAGCCAAAACTCCCAAAGCACAATGAATCCCAGTTCTCAGCTTGCTGTTACCAGAGTTAATACAATATCAGCAGTATTAGGAGAAAAAGGCAGGTATTCATCAACACTGAGAAATCTGAATTTAAGTATGATTCAGATGTTACCTACCTTCCAGATTCAGAGCTACCATCGCTGTGTCATCCTCTAATCCTTCAATCACCTCGCACTTATATCTCCCGTAATCCTCCAGTATTATATTTGTAATTATAAGAGAGGCATCGTTCTCACTGCTTTCCCTCAGCAACACTCTGCCCTGGTAGTTTCCGTAGCTCTTTCTGTGGTGTTCCATTGCAACAAAGACGTCCACTTCTTTGAGGTAATCTGAGGTGAGTTTGGTCCACTTGATCCGGATCTTGTGGGTTCCTGAGCCAGCTGTTGATGTGTGTTCATGGTAAAATTTACATGGCAGTGTGACATTGCCACCCCGGTGGGAGAAGATTTTAGCTTGCTCTGCTACCACAAGTAGACGGGGTCCATTTTCTGCTAGGAATCAAGGAGAAAAAACAAAAGCAAAAATTAATCTGCAATTTACCTTTAACAGAATGAATATAATCAATGCCATAACAACAACCAGCTATATTATACATCAGGTCTTCAGCATCGTTACATTTTGTACCTATGCAGTACTACGGTGTATAAAGCAGTTCTCTATAATTATTTATTTAGCTGTACATATGTCTGTGTGTGTATACCCTCAGAAAGGCAGAAGGCCAAAGTGG
>NW_009950354.1:0-998 GCF_000696875.1 Nestor notabilis
GGTCGGGCCAGGGCGTGGAGGCACCCCGCGGGGACTCGGGCTAACCGGGAGAGGGGAGAGACAGGGACGGGCTGAGCCCTGCCCCTCCTCAGGAGGTGTGTGGCCCCCGGGGGCAGTGCTCCCACCCAGAAGACCACTGAAGCTGCACTGGAAAGCAGAGCGCAACACAGTAAACATCTTCCTGCGTGCGTGTGTGCGTGCCTGTGTGTCTAACGTTCGGACAACTACCAGGGAAGTAATCCTCAGGCACGGTGGTATTACAGACTTCCCGCATTTCGCCGGGATGGAATTGCAGCTCTTAACCCTGTGGAACAGGGGGCCTTAGTTGGTGCAGAGGCTTTGGTATTGTAGGGGATACTCCTGGCATAAAGCAGAGGATAAATATCATTGCTTCTGTAGCAGAAATGATACGTGGGCTAATCCAGACGGATCTTGGCAGAAGGCTTTATGAAATAGCTGGATCTCTCAGCTGAGCAGTTCCTGGGGAGATGTGGAGTTCGGGCGCCTTCATTTGCTTGCGTAGCTGGGCTTCCACAGCTGAAAGGGAGATGATTTATCCGTCAGTGGCTGTATCCCACTCTGTTGCAAGAAAACTGTCTAGATGGCCAGAAAGACTTTAAGATGGGTTTCTGCATGGAGTGGCATACAGATCCAGTTGTGCTTACACAGAAATGGAGTCTTAAACCACACTTGAAATAATACTCCTAGACATCTGCATTGTCGTCGTTACCATTATTTGTTACTCATTTACTACCCCTGCTGTAAAACTGCAGAAATACGCCACTGACAACAGGGACCAAGCTCTTGACCCGGGACTCTAAATAAGGTAGTATCCTAAAAGCTTTAGAAGATCGTTTCAGAGTGTAGAAGGAAAGTGTCAGAATAGAAAGGTCTTATTGGAAGGGTCCTGAGCTGAAAGGCCATGGCTGCTGCATCATTTGTGGCATAGCTCAGGCTAACACCACCTGCCAGACTGATTTTGTTGGGGAGCACGGCTC
>NW_009950355.1:0-999 GCF_000696875.1 Nestor notabilis
CCCACCAAGCTGCTGCAGAGGGCTGGAGGGAGTGGGGAGCCAGGCTGCAGCCATGGAGGTCCCCATTACTATAGAGGAGCCAAGCATGGAGATGCAGCCAGCAGGAGATGAGCCACAGGTGCCTAACACCCAGCACCTATGCTCAGTGGATGGGGCAAGCAGAAGACTGCCCCAGCATCCCAGAAACGATGGCAGCAAGGGCTGAACCCAACCTAAGCTTGCACAAGGCAGGGGAGAAAACCCACAATACACAGAGACCACAACCCTCCAGCACAGCCACTGATGTTCCTGCCCTGGGACAGTCCCTGAGGGTCCTCAGGACAGGGACAGCATCCCCAGGGAGCAGATGCAGTTGGCTCAGCCATGGCACAGCATTCTCTCCCCTGTGCCAGGACAGCCTAGTCACAGCAGCCCTGTACCCCCAAGCCCAGCTTACCTCCGAGATCTTCTGGAACTGGTAGTTGCTCTGGCTGCACTTCTCTGCTGTCTCCAGTGCGATTTTGTAGTTATCCACAAAGGCTTTGTAGACCCCCAGCTGGCTGGCCTGCAGGGAGCAGGGATTAGCCGGCCATCCAGCGGGATGCTGAAGCCACCCACAGCGTGAGGGGCCAGGCAGCCACCGAGGGGACACTGCTCAGAGGTGTCCTCTCCCCGCAGGATACTGCCAGGCCACAACCAGCTGGGCCACACGCTCGGCTCCACAGGGAGAGTCCTCTCCCACAGCAGCACCCTGGGGCTCCTACCCAGCACAATGCCCCCACAAACCTCCAAAATCCAGCAGAGAGGTAATGAGAGCCTGGACATTGGAGGCTGAAGCTACAGCCACTTCCTGGCACCTTTCAACCTGCTCTCTCCTCTCCCCCTGCCCAGCATGGCCACAACACCCATGGGCACAACCTCTGCTCCCATCACAAGTCTGAAGCAGTGGCAGTACCCAGAGCATGACTCTGGGGAGCACAGTCAGGCAGTGAAGAGGCAGCAACCTTTTGCCTCTCCCCA
>NW_009950356.1:0-1000 GCF_000696875.1 Nestor notabilis
TTTTTTTTTTTTTTAATGAAAACCTTACTCAACATTTTTCCTTATCTCAAGGCAGTGTGTGTGACAAATAATATCAAAAGAACCTACAGGATAATTTCCAGGGTAAAAGCTGTGCTAATACCTGGTATAGTTAGTTTAAATTGTGTTGGTACTTTTAAAATGCTTTTTCTATATGTAAAATAATGTCCACTTAGGAAGGAATTATCTTCACTTACAATCCATTATATGTAATTTTTCTGGTTCTTATCATTGGAACATACATCTTACCATTGATTTTGCTAGTTATTTTAAATTTTCTTTTTTGGTGGTGAGTAGAATGAACCAAATGAAATCCGTGCTCTTTACAGCAAAAGGAAATACATACAACCCGTGCAACATCCATCCCTTAGTTCTTTATTATGTCTCAAGGTGGTACTGCACTGATACAGAATAAACATGTTATCCCTGTTGTACTGCACTAAGCAGAACCTTCTGTTTCTTTATGTAGATTGTTTTAAGAGTGATGAATCGGTAACAGAAGTGGGGAGCATGGTGCTTCAGCTGGAAATGTGGTCTGTGTGCAGTTGGTATGTCAGTTCCTTTCAGCTGTACCACAGAGTACATGATAAGAGCATACTGCTCCTTTAGTGAACGGTGCTCCCTGCAAATCACTTCTGCAACCAAGTGCCTAGTACGCCTAGTGGCAGTATGAGGCATTCTTCTGTGCTGTGGCCATGCTGGGTGTACATGCTGCTAGAGCAAAAAATGTTAGGTGAACATATGTAATTTTAGACAAGATAGTTGAAGTTTAAGTGCCACTTAATTCAGAACTCCATTGTATGTACCAAACATGGAACAGCATAAATCAGTAGTAATTTAAACTGTACTGCAGTCAGTCTGTGTAGAATATTCTAGAGGAAATATAGATATCTGGAACTTCCCTATTGCATGACTTCATTACATTGTTGAGTCTGCATCTACAACTTCATCGGGGCAACCTGTTCTAGTGCCTCACCACCCT
>NW_009950357.1:0-986 GCF_000696875.1 Nestor notabilis
TGCCCCGGGGTGGTCAGGACCATGGAGCAACCTGGTGGCCCCGGCTTGGAGGTAGGTGATGCCCATCAAAAGACCCACCAACCTCCTTCCTTCTAACGCTAAGGGAGAGCTGGGACCTCGACCTTGGAGCTCCACCTCCAAGAGCCACCAACCCTCTCCACAAAGCCCAACAACTCATCCCAGTTGGAGCGAGAAGCTGCTCTGGAGACAAGCGACCATCGATCTTCTTGCTGCTGACCAGGTCCTCCACCACCTTCCTCCCTCCCTCCCTATTGAGGGAGCATCTTCCCACATCCTTCTGCTCCAGGAGGGATTCCATCCGACGATGCTTTACTTGGGGTTTACTCCCTGGAGCAACTTCCAAACAGCTTTCTCCGAGCAGCTTGGAGCCCAAAAGCTGGAGGTCTCCAACCAGACCTTGGGTCCATCATGGGGAGCAGCTTCCAGCACCTAAAGGGGCTCCAAAGGGAGAAGTTTGGGATATTGGGATAGGCCAAAGGGAATGGCTTGAAGCAAGAGATGAAGAAGTTCTTCTGGCTTGGCTTGAAGGGACCTTCAAGCTCCTCTGGTTGCAACGGGGCCACCTTCCACCGGAGCAGGGTGCTCCAAGCTGGCCTTGGACCGGGAATGGGACATTCCCAACCTCCTTTGGGCAAGCCCTAGGAGAAGAGCGGGATGCTGGGACAAAGGGATGCTCCCAAGGGACAACCTTGGGCAGGGGTTGAGGGCAAGAACCACTTTGAAGGCCCTTCTGAGGGCATCTCAGGCCACTTCTGGCTCTCGGTGGCATCGGAGGACTTGGAGCTGCTGTTCCCGATGGGAATGTGGCTTCTGGCTCCGTTTCGCTTCCCTATGGAAGGTTCCAAGGCTCATTTCCAACCTCTTTGTGCTTCAGGGTTTAAGCACAAGCCTGAGACTAAGTCTAAGCCTAAAGCGAAGCCTAAACCCAGCCCTAATCCTAAAGTCACCCTAAACCTGACCCTGAC
>NW_009950358.1:0-985 GCF_000696875.1 Nestor notabilis
ATCCAGGGATGTATTATAACTGCAATTCTTCTTTCTTAATTAGAAACTTAAGCATTTTGTATAACAAGCTGCATTTTCCTTACCTGAACTGGATTTCAAATCTAACCACAGAAAGACCAGCAATAGGATGAAACAAAAAAGTGGGTAAGAATTATGAATAGTCATTTTTCAAAGTATTTAAGACCAGAAATAAGCAAAGAAGTGATGCACCAACCTTTAATACACCTTCTAAAATACAGGGAAACAAACTTTGCACAATCATTTCTTTGCACCCCGTATCTATATAAAAAGTCTTTCTATTCTGTAGAACAGCAAATTTGGGGCATATTTCAGAAATGTAGGAAAAAAATTCTAATGCTAAGAATCTGACTCTAGGTAGTAAAATCTTGTGTCTAGAAGGTGAGTAGAGCTTTGTTACTTCATGATGTAAAAACATATGGCATTCTATTTTATGTGGAAATAAAACTTATCTTAAGAAACACTAGCCACTAAATATTTTTGTGATTCCTGCATTATATTATTATAACATGAAATTAATGCTATATAATATAGTTTCATTCACAGTAATGGTTAAAGTCAGTAGACATCCTGGAACACCCACTGTGGACATGGGAACTGAATACCTTTTCACAGTTGCCTGACCATGCCTCTTCCTTCCTTGGACACTGTCAATCTCAGTTTTAGAGTTAAACTCAGAAGGAAAACACTAATTTATTTCTGATTCCTTATGCTAAGCCAGTGAAAAGATCAAACCACTGCAGTTCTCAAGAGGCTAAAGTGCTATGTGCCTTTGAAGCAGGAAATTGAGCTGCCACTTAGATAAGATATGGCCAGGCAGTCTCCAAGTTTCTCATAGGCCCTAATGAAGAAAAAAATTATTGAAGTGATTTCCAATATAATGATGATTTGGGGAGAGGGAATTTCTCCACAAATGTTGCAATCGCTGTAGTCTGTGAAGAGAAATGGAATGGGAATGCAATTCCAT
>NW_009950359.1:0-997 GCF_000696875.1 Nestor notabilis
CTCATGGCAGGGGGTTGCAACTAGATGATCTCAAGGTCCGTTCCAACACAAACCATTCTGTGACTGGATCAGCCTTGTGTGATCTCTGACCCTGATACGAGACCCCAGGATCCTACCCCTGACCCACTAACTGTGATCTGACCCCTAGAACTTGACTATGACCTATGACACTTGACCCCATCCTAAGATCTTTGACCTTGCACATGGCCACCGAACTTGACATGTGACCTTTGACCCTTATCAGTCTCCTTTCACTTTTGAACCCAAGACATGACCTTTGATGCCCCTCAACAGACCGCATCCGTGACCCTTTCACCTCACGTGTAACTTTTTACCTTTGACTCCCAACTATCATTTAACCCAAATCTCTGACCTCTGACATTTGACCTTTGACATTGATCCACGACTTCCATCACCAATTGATGACTGTTGGCCCCAACTCATGAACATTTGACCTTGGAGACAAACAGCAAGCTTTGACCCTGACCCATACCCTTTGACCCCATCTGTGAGCCCTTAAACCGACTGCAACTTTTGATGCTGATCTATGACCTTTGACCTTGCTTTTGACACTTACCTCCCTCGTTGACCCAATCTGTGACCTTTGATCCCTGACCTTTAAGGCAGCCTTGGCCATCAATGCTGTGATATCAAAAAGCTTCACTAACTAATCATCTCCAGTTTAAACACACAGAGACCAAGAAGGAAGGAGCATCTGAAGGCAAGGGAGAAACAGGCTCGCACCAAACTCCTCTCTCAAATCTTACTCTGCCTGCTGGACCATAAAAAGCAAAGCCTGGGCTTTTTGGTGCTAGAACACTTTAATTTTATACTTGAAACCCTTAACAAACAGGAAAATTACACCAAAACATAGACCAGCAAATGGTCTTCTATGAGACCTCTGCGAGTAGGAGCTGCTTCCTACTTGGGTTATTAGTACTTGCTTAGGATTACCTGCGTGTTATATGAAAGCATATTCAGAACACAGAATATTTCC
>NW_009950360.1:0-989 GCF_000696875.1 Nestor notabilis
GAAAAAATGACTGCTGTTGCTGAACCCAGGATATTTGTGTACTCTGTGAACTCTATAGGGTAGTGGAAGCTGTATCTACACTGACTTAGCAAATGCTGTCTATATGTGCACTTGAGTTTGCAAGCCGTGTACAAATGTTGTATCCACCATTCATTCTGCTGCTGCCTGTTCCATTCAATATTGCATTTCTGATCATGTGCCCTTTTTGGGACGTGGTAATGCCTCATTTGCCTGCTTCAAATGAAGGTGATTGATTGCTGTCTGTTTTTCTCCAGCAGACCTAATAGACTAGGCTATCAATCATGTCTGCTCTGAAGTTTGCAGAGGAAATTGCAGAGGCAGTGAGAGGAGAAGGATATCTTTGTGGCTGCATACCCTCTTTACATTGCTGTCAGAGGAAAATGAAATGAGCAACAGAAGTCATGAATTTAAACTTGTTGCATGACTACAGCAGTTGGGTCATGACTAAAGCTGTTATGAGACTCCACATACCAAACTGCCAACATTTAGTATAAGGCTGAACTGTGTTCCTATCAAATATTAAATGCACAAATGTACAGTTGCCAAATATTTCTGGCTTGTGAAGTTCATTCTGTTTTATTCTAGCTGTTTTGTCCCCATCCTGCCCACTCATGTCCCCTATCATTAGTAATCTGTCTGGTGTCTATAATGATGACAATTCTGTATGACTTCTGAGATAATGAAATCTTGATTAATAGGAAGCTTATTGTGAGAAATTCTTTTACAGAAGACCAGTGTGTAAACAGCCTGTACATACCTCCTTCTGCCAGTTTGAAGGTAGTCACTTGAAAACCTCCTGGGTGCTGGGCAAATGAAGAACTCGAGAATCTACCCAAGGGAAACTGAAAGCCTTTTTGATCTATTGAAAAATCAGGCTTTTCCTTGCTCACTATGTCAAATATGAGTTCTAGTTTCCATAACTTCATTTTTACCTCAATGAGGGATTGTCCTGGGTTCAGCTACAGCAG
>NW_009950361.1:0-1003 GCF_000696875.1 Nestor notabilis
GGGGTCAGTCTCTTCAAAATAAATATGAATTCAAATTGACATGAACTGAAGCAAGTTTGAGCTGGGAGGGTTGCATGAGCAACCACCACTATGCTGCAAGTTCGCCAACCCCAAGTATCCCTTTGGGGCTTGTGCGGGGCTGCACTTCTCCCTTTCCAGCCTTGGATACGTCCAGGGGCTGGGAAGGTCCCGTCAGGGTCCCAGCAGACACCACGGCTACATTTAGCGCTAAATTCAAATTGCCCTTCTGTGAGTTTGATCATTTTGCTGTTCATCTGTCCAGCTGTGAGCTGGCCAGGCGTTTCTCCCCTTATCTCACATGCAAAACGTGAGGTAAGATATTGGTGTGATGCCTGGCTCACAGCTTAGCGCTGAAGAACATCAAGAACCCCAACTACATGTTTTAACATTTGCCATTAACCTTGAATGATCCCTTCCCTCTCGTAGTGGGTCTGTAATTAAAATAAACTTCAATATACTAAATACTTGTGTTAAATCCTCTCTAACAGTTCCCTTGTTAGGCTGAAAAAAAGGCAGTTTTCTTCCATATGTCCCACCAAGATCCCTAATAATCTCCACTGGTTTTCTCTTGGCTTCCTTAGTATTGTCAGTACACAGCTTAAACAGTAATTGCCAGCTTCATCGTCTGCTTTAATAACAAGCGTTTGATAATTGCAGGTATAATTATTCACAACACTGACAAAATTTGCTATTCAGCACTAATTTCTTCAAATTGCTGAAGACATAAAGCAAAAATAGACTAGTTAGAAAGACATTAATTTCTAACCTAGTTTTGTTACTGTTGCTTAATGAACAACATCATCAACCCATTGTTCCAACAGTATTTCATTACAATATAAAAAGAAAGCCAACAGGATGCAGGTTTGCGACAACAAAGGCATTACCAGTAGAGATAAAGAAGTCATTATCCTGCTCAGGGATAACCTGTCAGGCCACGCTTGGAATCCTGTGTTCAGTTTTGGTCCCAGCTATACAAAAAAGA
>NW_009950362.1:0-1004 GCF_000696875.1 Nestor notabilis
GTCCTTTCCAACCCTACCTATTCTGTGATTCCATGATTCTATATGCGTATGAGACACTCCTCTTTTAAAATATTTGAAAACAAAGAAAAATACATAATTTTCTAGACTGTTTTCTTATACATACAAAACCTGACATATTTAAAAGTTTTGGAGGTAAAAGATAAAAATCCGAATTCCACCCTAGAAATGGTAAATAGGTGTTTTGGTTGATTGAGATTAAAAAGAAAAAATATTTAGGACATAAATATAATTCAATATATAATACATTTAATTCAAATAAACAATTTTCTTTATAGGATGTATAATATATGCAGCACAATACCTGTATATGCAAACTGGACAAGATCCCACAGTGCATTGGGGTCTATGCCTTCCATTTTGATCTCTTCTTGCTTGGCTTCACAAACATCACTTGTAAACATGGCAGCAAAGTAGTCAGAGACAGAACTGAGGACAAGTCTGCAAAAAAGTTAGAAACTGGTTGTCATTTACATTGACATACGTATTAAAAACCTTATATATTAAAGAAAGCCCTCAACTTAAAAAAAACCAACATATTTTCATAGCAATTCAACTACCATGAGCAATATATTATCAATGCATGTAGGCAGCAATATACAGCATGACATGTAATTCAAATTTGTTTTTGCTTCCTGTGATATGACCTAGTGGCATATTAGCATATGACTATAAAACAGACACAGAAATTAGTGTTCAGTCTTTCTAATAATTTTCCAATCATTCAAGTGCCCCAATTGTTAAAAAGATAACCTCTCAGTTACAAAACCAACATATTGCTGAAAAATATTTCATACTCCAAAAGTACTCTTCACAGTTCTTAAAGGCCTGTTTATAAAAAATTTACTAAGAGCATGCTACGTTGCTGAATTCTTCGGCCTTCAGTAAAACTGTTTAGTAACTTCACATGCTATTCATTAAAACATACAAACAGACAAACCCCCCACCATTGTGTAAAGCATTTGACACTGTCCCACACGACCTCC
>NW_009950363.1:0-1006 GCF_000696875.1 Nestor notabilis
CTGTACCCACCCGTGCCCAAGAGACCGGTAACCTCGGGGCCAGGCGCCACTCAGGTACCCTGGTGAATCGGAGTGCGATGGGAATTTCCACCCGTGCCCTCATCAAGGTTTTATTGACACAAACACACACGGCAAACGCCCTTAGAGACCATTCAGAAGCAATTAATAGGTTTTAACTGATGTAAATCTTAACCCCCAAGATTCGAGCCGTGCTCTAGGTGCTGTACTCCTGCTCCTTTGCTAATATCATTAGGACGTTCAGGGGAGTAGGACACGGAGAAAGCCGATCCTACGACAAAACGCAAGAAACACTACATAGACCCTCGCTTGGATAGCAGCCCTCTGACACAGGCAGATCCGAACGCATCTCTTACAAATAATAAGAGCAACACTGCACAATTATAGTACTCCACTACTAGCACGATTCTAAACTATTTTCGGTGACTCTTTCAAACAGTTTTTGGCGACATATCCGTGAGTATTTTAAGCAATGCTCCTTTCGATTTTATTGTTTTCGGCATAAACGTAAAGAGATGATTTATATTAATTTTTTTCCAGTGGAGTCAAAGGTCAGTACCTTTTAGCCCTTATCTTTTTGAATACACTCTCACTAATGATCTGAAGTCAAGCTATCTTACTCTCACGTGGAGCAGCGAATGAAAACATGAACTATAAAGAAACGTTTTTAGAAAAATCTGCTTTATGATCAGTAACAATTATCACCAGGCACATATGTTTTGCTTTCTGCATTTCCGAAGGAGGCTGGTATGCTGAACGTTCGAAACGAGCTGTAACGCCCTTGGTGAAGGAAGGATACGGGACTGGAAACGAATTTTGAAGAAATTACTGACTTTAAGAAGTGGGTCCTGCCCTCCCTGTGTTCTCACAGACACCCCACTTAGCTGCTGTATTCCTTCCTGCTGCACCGACGTTCATTCTTTCTTTCCTGCCGGCGCACCGTGCCAGCGGCGCGGGCGCTGTCGGTGCCCCGCTCTCGCCGCCCGTC
>NW_009950364.1:0-984 GCF_000696875.1 Nestor notabilis
GAGGGTGACCCAAGCCAAAATGGAGTTGTTTTTCTTCTCATGCTCACCCTGGAGGCTAACAGCCTTTGTGGGATGTGGAAAAGGCAGGGAACCAGAGCGCCCAGGTGCCTTTGGTTGGGTCAGGGTCACACTGAATTAGTTCCCATACTGGGCCCAGAAAAGTGGAAGGCTGCAAGAGCCGGGCAGAGGATGAGCCGAAAAGAGGCTGGCTGGCCATTGCCCCAGTGCCTAAGCAAGCCTGCTGAATGTATGAGCCTCTGCAGTTCAGGCCGAGGCTGGAAACAAAACGCGAGGTGACTTCAGGTGCTGAATTCCTCAATGCGTCAAGGGCAGTGTGCGGTGTGGAAGGGCGGTGGTGCCTGCCATGCGCCAGGAATGTGCGTGGCCAGCATGCCACTTAGCGTCTCTGCAAGCAGCTGAGGCGAGATGGACAACAGTATCCTGTGGCCCTAGGGATCCACATGACGCTTGCTGCACCTCAAAGGGCACATTTCTGCCTTGCCCACGTGATGGATGGGAGCAAAACCTCTCAGATGAAAGGGGGAAAGCTGTAGCCATCCAGCAGAGCTTTGCAAGCAAATACCGCCAGTTAGCAAAATGCTTCATGCATAAGGAACGCTTCGGGTCCCGCAAGGCTTGGAGACAGGGTATAAAAGGCCATGCACATCCAGGACGGCCATCCACTGCCCTTGCTGCCCTCTCCTCAGACAGCTAGGTAAATCTGAACAGCACCGGGCTCTTCGTGCAGGTGCGCTTGTGGCTCTGAACGTCCCCTTCTCCCCGCTTCTGCCTCATGCTCATGCCCTGCTCTGTGTTTCAGCTCTGCTTCCCTCGTCGAGAGATGTCTTGCTACAGGCCCTGCCTCCCTTTAACCTGCGGACCAGCCCCCCTTGCAAACAGCTGCAACGAGCCTTGTGTTCTACGGTGCGCTGACTCCACCACCGTGATCGAACCCTCCCCGGTGGTGGTGACCCTGCCGGGCCC
>NW_009950365.1:0-1000 GCF_000696875.1 Nestor notabilis
GTCCTTAGAAATCAGACATGTAAGGAGAGATTTTTGGGGTAAGAATCTTCTATAGCCTAGTATTCAGGCTGCAATGAAGGCTACTTACTTTGTTGTAGCAAAAACTTTTATTTGATGAAACTGCGGCTCACTAGTAACAGCCTGTTGGCTTAACACTGATTTGAAAACTGAGGCAGAACTGGCTGTTTCCTGAAAATGTTGAATTGAGCAGTGGTTTTACTGCAAGACAAAACCTAGATTTAATTTGATCTGGCTTGGATAGGTAACAATATCAAATGAACAATACCCTCATTGTTGATAGGGTATGACTAGCTTTATTTTGCTTTGTGGTGAGACATACGTGACATGAAGATGCAGGCTGCAAGGTAACCTTTTCTGAATGTTGCTCCAAATCTTTAATTAGCTCTGGATATAATATTTTAGAAGTTTGAGGACCAAATTAACAGCTGCTTCATTATAAATCAAACCTATGCTTGAGTAGCACATGAAAATATTCTGAAGATTTTCAGGCTACAGTGCAGGCTTCTCATCTTACTTCTGCTTTACTTTTTCAGCCTTCAAGTAGCATGCTGTATTGTGCTAGACATACCTAGCAGTGTCAGATGTCTATGTATGTCAATACAGAAAAGAAAATTTTAGTAGAAGATACTTAGCCAGGAAGTGGAAAACCAGCCAGAGCTCTATTTGCAGCTTTTAATCTAGGCTTTTTTTAAACAAAACCAGAGAGCCTATGATACTGTGTGAGAAAGATGTGTGAAAGACACGCAGTGTTACTAGAAATTTATGTCCTCTCATAATGAGGAAAATAATTTACACATTCATCTCTAATGCTTCAGATATGAGTGAACTGCTTATTGGAAGTTAAGCAGGACAAAATCCCGAAGAACACTTTGATCATGTTTTGCTGTGTCACATCACGTTGTTCCTTGTGCTTTTGTCCATTTTGTCCCTTGGGGAGTCTGCCACCTTAGGAAATAGAATCATAGAATCATAGAATAGT
>NW_009950366.1:0-1009 GCF_000696875.1 Nestor notabilis
TAAGGTCCCTTCCAACCAAAACCATCCTGTGGTTCTATGATTCTATAAATTTAAACCAATATGCTGAGTTAAAGCAGGGAAAACTAGCAGAGATGTAAAGGAGCAGTGAAATATTTTGCTTTATTTTGTAAAGAGGCATAAAATATTTGAGACATCTACACTGGCAGGGCAGCAGTAATGCTGTCACCTGTAAAAAAGAATACCCTCAAAATAACCCCCAGTCAATTATTACTTATTATTACTTAACCTGATATGGAAAAATTTATATTTAAGAGAAGGGTCAGTTTGTTGGATATACAAAGAGTAGCTGAGAACATCTGCAAGGACAGGAAGAATATGCATAAACATATATGTGACCTAAAAAGCCAAAATATACTTGTGATCTTCTCATAAAAATAAGTGTATTGAAGTTCTTCCCTGTTAGAAACTCTGAGACAACTGATTAAGTATTTCATTTGGAAATACATTTAATGATGCAATTGGAAAGAAAACATAAGTGGAGCATGTTCAAAGACTTAAGTCCCTAAAAGGCATTAAATCCACTAGTTTTCAAAAAATCTCACCCCAACACATATATAGCCTAGGAGAAGTTTGGATAGGAGCATAACAGTATAAAATGTGCAGTTTAAAACCTTAATCCTATTCCAATTTCTTTTCTAACACATACTCGACAAAGACCCCTTCTGCCTTATGCTGCAGAGATGGGAATGGGAAGCGACAACAGTCTCCATGAGGTGCTGAGTGATGTCTACTGCCCTGAAGCTGGACAAACACAAGTCCCCTCATTGTGACAGCAAAGCCAGACGCCTCCACACAACCAAGCTGGCTGCCGATCCCTTGGACATGCCAGTTCAGCAGCAATTGCAGGTCTACCAGTTTTGTATAGTGAGTGCATGGAGTTAAAGCAGTCTTCAACCTAAAGGAACTACCAAGGAACTAAGACTATGGGATACAAACTGCCATTCGAATGGGTTGGAGGGGACCTTAAAGCTCACCTAGTTCCAACCCC
>NW_009950367.1:0-1006 GCF_000696875.1 Nestor notabilis
TGCCGGCTGGGCTTAAACCACGACATCATGCAAAACAAAAATTAAACCTGGAATAGTGTAATTTGATCTAGGTGGACAAGGGAAGACTGTGATATGCAATAATATTTTAGAAAAGATTTTATAAGCAGGATTTAAAAGCAATACAGGCATACAACTGCAACATTCACCGATGGGAAACCTCTTGTATCGTCTATGACATTTGTGAGACCAAACTAGGTGTTTTCCACTTGAATACAATTCCATATTCTGAAATTCTTATTCTTAAAAGAGCTGGTAAATTTGAGACTGGTGACATCTAAAATTTAGATAGAAACCTATCCAGGATGGCAGTTTTAGCAGCTCATTATTTATGTCTTGCTGTTTTCCTCTTAAAATCACCATACTCTTCTTAGGTAAACATGGAAAATTCTTAAATATTTCAGCACGCTTATTATCAAGTTGCTAAGAGCTATATAATGATTTATTGCAACGAAGTAGAATCTTGTGTAACTCACTCCTCACTCCCTTATTCAGTAGTATTTAGGTATTTCACAGCAAAAAAAAATTTCATTTGTCTCCTTTTATGCAGTATACAAGATTCAAGGTGTTGCTGTTTTCCCATTAAAAAAGTTTTAGTGGGACTGAAACATCCGAACTGTTTCATTTGCCTAAAATGAATGTGTTCTTGTCATATTTTTGTCATCCTTTTCTGAAGAAACACGTTATGGTATTGCTTCAGATTTTTTATTGAATTTTTAGGGTGAGATAAAAGTACTTTTCCTTCTAATCCTATGAAGCTAGAGTAGTAGGTTTGCATCAGATACAATCTTTCTTTTATCCAGGAAATAAAATAATTAATTTTTCAGCACTTGTGCATTTGTTTACATTTACCACCATAAATAGAAAAGGCTGCTTACAATACAAAAATTGAGCTGTGTGGTAGTTTTTGCAAGATTGAGCTTTGTATGGGTCTGCTTCTGACCTGTTTTTCAAACCTGGAAGTTCAGGTTAGGTATAAGGAAGAAGT
>NW_009950368.1:0-1011 GCF_000696875.1 Nestor notabilis
CCCCCCCCCCCCCTTCACTTTTGCCTGATCACATTTCTGTTTTTTTGTTTCCGTGCTTTACTTTGTCATTTCACATCATTTTGGAATCCTGGCTTTAAATCAGATTCAAACAGAAAGGCTAAAACTTTGGATGCAGCTCTTAAATAGGCCATAGTCTGCCTATCTCTTCCAAAGAAGCCATTTTTAGTGACATGGGAAGGTTCAGTCCTAGTATCTATTTTTGTCAACCATAAAACTTGCTGTACCCACCTCAAAAAAAGATTTCTGAAATGCTGAAGGAGATGTTCCAAGCAAATACACCTGCCAGAGACTTAGGAAAAGACAGTGCATTAGGATGATATTAAAAAATACGTAAGTGAGAGGGGAGGAAAAAAAAAGGCAAACCATACAAGTACTTTGAAGGATTCTAGAAATCCACCCAGTTTCAGGAATCTGAAATGCAATTCACGAAGTCTAGGAATAAAAGTTGTTTCCAAAAGACTCTGGCACTGAATAAAGATTATAAAAAACCCCTGATATTACCACATGACTATCCTTCAAATAACTAATCTGCTAACAAACGTAAAAGTCCTCTTCTCATTAAAAAAGGCCTGCTAAATGGGAAGAACATGAGGTTGCCTCCCAGTATCTTGAGAAAAATGTCAATGTAACGATTTAACTAGTTCCTGGCCAACTCCACTACTGGTGTTCAGACCAGGCATCTACAGCTTTGGCCTCCAGAGGTAGATGCTGAAAAAACCTATTAGCATATATAATGTTGACTTAAAGTCTATTTTCTTAAAATGTATCCAAACTAAAGTAAGAAGTACCTATAGGAACACTCAGCTCACAGAAGATTCTTAAAATGCTGAATTACACACAGAAAGAAGGTACTATAAAAACATCCAGCATATTCCAGATCTATTTATCTAAAACACCAGTTGTCTGTTTTCAGCAAAGTTTCCACTAATGCCTTCTTTGCCCCAGTCTTTGAGAGCTGGAATACAGGGGTGGGGAGCAGAATGAAGCCCC
>NW_009950369.1:0-1016 GCF_000696875.1 Nestor notabilis
GGCTCTCCCGGCCAGCACTCCCCCTCGGGCACGGCCCTCTCATCGCTCCCGGGGCTCTTCGCTACTGCTCGTGGGCTTAATGGCAATTCCGCCGGGGAAGGGTTTGGAGCGAGTTCAAACTGTGCATCGCAAAGCCACTCTGCGAGCTATCGCTATGGATGAATATACTTTGGAGTGGCTATTACACATCCACATTTCTCCGAAGTAACAGTTTAGGGCAGTACATATTATAAATGATACCTGGTCCCTTGTGGCTACATTTAATTTAACATGGAGTTCTAGCTCTCACGATTGCCTTGAGCAACCTTAATTACCCTTTCTTCTAATCTCTTCTCCGTTCCTTACTAAGTTCTCCAAACTTTTTTTTTTTTCCCCAATGTGATTTCTCTCCTGAGTTTGCCTGCCTTGTTCTGACTTTGCCTGAAGGTCTTGATTGACGCGTGTAATTATAATTATAAAAGATGATGGCTCAGGGAGCCTCCAGCAGCCTTGATTAGTACACGGAGCAAGACCTGGAATATTTTATACTTCCCTGCTTAAATGTATGTACATTTACATTAAAACCCCCACTGCCTAATTTTAAATAATCTGAAGCTTCTTCCACCTCTTTGTTTTCAAGGCAGAGGGATCTGAGTGATGGTATTTCAAGGCAAGCTCCAATTTCTTACAGTTTCAAAGAGGCCACAGAACCTGGGCAAATTTCAAAGCCTTCTTCCCTAACCAGAGACATTTCCGACTTGGAGGGTCTGCTCCATGAGCAACAAATAGCACGCTCCCTTCTAGCTTTGTGTCGGGAAGTGGCCCGGGGGAAGTTTGATTTATCTTCCCAGCAAACTAGCGAAAGAGAACTTTTTTGGGGGAATGATCAAGACAGACTTCGCAGAGGCAAACTGAAGAAAGAAATAAATGGAGAGCTGAAACTTTTCTGCAAGGAAGTCTAAAGCCAGAGCCGATCAAAAAGACTTGGAGGGAAGCATTTAAGAAGGAGAGAATCCCGCATCCTGTCCCTGCTTCCT
>NW_009950370.1:0-1007 GCF_000696875.1 Nestor notabilis
GCTGCGCAGTTCTGTTGACGGTTGTTTGATTTGGGAAACTTCCTTGGACACACCATAAAGACCGATTCCCAAGGGAAATAAAAGAAACAAAACTAATAATGTGTCTGTCTCCACCCAAAGTGACTTGCTTATATTTGAATACTGGGCCATCTATTCACATTTTTATTCCTTTCTTTTGCGCTACATTAATCACAACTAAAATCCAGGTAAACGTGATTTCACCAGCGACTCAAAGCCCCACTTTCCAAAATTGCAGGCCAGAAAGTCTGAAACAACTCAGCACTTCACCCTCTGAAGGGGGACACAGCCCAGTTCCATGCACACGACCACACCAACTGCTTTGCCAGCAAAGCCTTAGCTTCACACGTGGGGCTCTTCCGCATGCTTGTCAAGGGAGCCGGTATCATACCACATGTCAAAGACAATGTCCAGCCTGAGGTTACCTTTGAAATAATTTTTCTTTTTCCCCTTACTTATCAGGGACTCCCAAGTCCTATGGAGAAAAGGCAAGCCTCAAGAGCTCTTGTAACGTTATTTATTAATTATAATCCTCTTCAATAGCTGAGGTTTAGAAAAGAAAGATTCAAAGGAAAGGGTGAAGTGACCCTGTGACAAATCCAGGTTTTAATGCTAGAAGTAGTCCCTAAGCAGTTAAAGGGTATTTATCAAAGCTTGTTATAAAATGTAAGCTCACACTGAATTCTGAGCCAGAGCAGGTCAAAGCCCAGCCAAAGCAGCTGCTGCAGATAACAGCACATTATTCCAATAGCAATCTTTCACCCATTAAAAGTTATAGGAAGTTTTTGGAGAGCTCTAAGCATGTACATCATTTGTAGCTGATTTTAAATCTGACAGTTAAGAACCCCAGCCTCATGCAGGCAGCTTAAAATACAGCTAGTAATTCTTGCAGACTCTAAGAAGTTTCTGCCTGCAACTCAGTTGCAAACAACCCTTTTTCTGTAAACCTTATACCTCAACACTCACTGCCCCATTTCAAATAGAACTTC
>NW_009950371.1:0-1015 GCF_000696875.1 Nestor notabilis
TTAGTTGATAAAGATGGTAATAAGCTCCTGGAACATACTGTGATTGGAAAGGTGGAATTCCCAGTTTGGTAACAGCAGGACTACATGTAAACACACACATTAATGTTGAAGGGCATTATCCCAAGGGTCTTTCCAGAATTCAGTTCCTTCTCATTTTAGGCCAAGTGAGAGAGATGTAGTGGAATCCTAAAAAGGGAATTTTCAGCCCATCTTCTGCTCTTAATGTAATGAGAAATGCCGTGTATCCATTGTTACCGCTCCGGTACGAAGAAAAAGAAGAAAATGAACAGTCTTTGTCCCCAGTGAGAGTGAAAGTACCACATGGTTAGACAGCTTTATTTGCTGCGGAATCAGTCGCTGTCTGACTTGTATTACAGGTAAGAGATTAAACCCAATTATACAAAATGATGATAGGAATTCCCAAGAGTGATAGCAATGACATCATGTGAGACCGTTAAGCAAAGACTTAATATAGATTACTTGGCAGTTGTGAACAGCAGAGGAAAAACAAGTTGAATTTGCTGTAGTCTCATAGCACAAAGAAATCCTTTTAAGTATCAAGAGCTTGTATTCAGAGTTTTTTGCATGCTTTATTTCTCTTTATAATTTTTAATAATGGATATTAGGGCTTTACCCTTCAATTATTGGTTTTACCAGCAATAGGAATATTTGTAACAGTAGATGGAGGTGTCAAGAGGAAGATGCCATCAAAGCAACTGCCTTGTTTCTGTTCTCTCTGCACTGATCTTCAAAAGTTTTGTTTAACACCTCTAAGGGATAAGCCTGGAAACTGAAACTGACCGGATATAAAAAATCATGGTGCTTTTGATACTAATTTCATGGCATGTGCCTGTCTTCCGTATGCCTCTTCTCCTGGCTAACCCCTGCTGCACAGCCGAGAGAAGAAAGGGCAGACAGCCTGGCACGGGCAGATGCCCAGTTTCCTGGTTTGTTAGGGGCTGCATGCCCCCTCCGCTGCCCCAGAGGCATGGACTGACTGCTGGGTCTGTTGGGT
>NW_009950372.1:0-1015 GCF_000696875.1 Nestor notabilis
ATCTGCCATCAGCACAAAATAAGTCTCCTTCTCACCGACCTCTCTGGGAAAAGACTTTGCATACACTTAGACTCTGCTGAGTAACTAAGAAAGGCAAATTTTCAAGCTCCCTCATGATACAGGAGGACCAACAGTATTGCAATCTGAAAACAGTGCCTGTTTTCAGAACAGTAAAAGTTCACCATTCTATTTTTTTATTAGTATGATCTATTTGCAATTAAGCGTCTTTACCCCACAGAATTTCTCTTTTGGTACTAATAAACTATTCACAGCAATGTTGTTATCACAAACACAATTTGTGCAGCATCCCATACACCAGCACTTCTCTCACAAGTAAAAATCATCTTTAACCCATCTTTTCTTTATCTGGAGAAGTAAAATATACTCAGCCAAGAAATAAGCTTTGAAAAGCAGCTTCTATGAAGCTCTCCTTCTCCCAAACCTGTACTTTAGAACAGTTCATGTGCTATCTCTAGATATTTACAAGACAACATTATCATCTGATTCACTGAGACTGCTGAATGCTTGGAGGTACTTTTAGAGGGGTTTAGATTTGTGTACAGCTCTCTGAACAACACCTCTTGTAACAGATTAAGACAACCTTTTTGACTTCCCGAGTGCCAGAATTTTAGAGGGAAAACTTAGCACAGCAACTTGATTTGCTACCAGTAAATCAGGTAACAAACATCAGTCTCAGGTACTGAGTATCCCAGGGGTGAGAAATCTAGGGAGTGTTACATCCTAGAGGAGCCCTAGCACAGGTAAGGAACTTGACTTCAGAGTCTTTTGAGACACTGGCTCATGCAGCACAGACTCACTGCCATACAGTGTTAGGAATAAATGCTTTCTCTTCTGGCAGTTATTAATCCACTTGTATTTACATTAGGGATTTTGCATAGTGTTTATAAGCAATACACTTTTGTTTACAATCAGGAGCGAAGCTTAAATTCATATTCTTGAAGATTACACGGTGGATACTGTATTACAAAAAGAAAATCAATTACAAAAGCAAAGA
>NW_009950373.1:0-1008 GCF_000696875.1 Nestor notabilis
CTATTTTAAACATCTCCTTGTCCTGGTCAGTAATGCAACAACCTTTTCAGAAGTGAACAGTGAAAAGCAGAAGTGTGTACAAGGTGGAATGGCTTTTGCATTGTTCATCCCAAGCTATTTGCACATCTGCAGTGTAACTGAGAGGAGGGAGTACGCACAGGCTGTCACTTGGCCCTATGGCACCCAGGGTACATTATCCCACGGGAGTCCTTTGCTCCATGAAAGAAGAGTAGAGGAAAACAGAAAGAATCAAAGGAAGGGCTCACTGAGGTCTTGCTGAAGACCAGGATCAATAATTCTTTAGTACAAACCTCAAGAACCTTGAAGAAACTCCAGAGACAAAAGCAGCATTGCTTTACTTCATGTTCACACACAGCCTTTTGCTCGTACGATTCCATCAAGATGCAAAGTACTTGGGGAAACTTGGGCAGCCTTCATGGAACATCAGCTGCTGTTGTTCCATGATTTTTTTCACCCACTTCATGCCTTTTTTGCATAGCAGACATTCCCCACTCTTTCTGGCATATATGCCATTGGTCTGTTCCAAGGGGCTGCCCAAAGGCTTCTGATATCATGAACACCTCTGAAATGAGGCAGCAGAAACACAACACGGGCAGTGTTACAGACTGAAGTTGGTCCTTAGCTGGCATACTTAAGCATTGCTTCACCAAAAGCAGGTGGCACTTACTAGTTCTGCTCCCTACCTAGTGGTCTGTCACAGTGGGAAGCTTCTTCCATGGATTTGTATTTTGTTACATTCTGCCAGGGGAGGCTTTGGATTTCCTTGAAAAGGCGTATCTCTTCTAATTAAGAATTCACAACCGATCCCATTTTAAGATTTCTCTTTCCCCTTGATTCCTCATTTGTTGGCTTGTCTGAAGACCAACAAAGTGGTAACCAAGTCCAGCAGGATAACATACAAAGCTGAAACCACACTCTTCGTCTGCAACCTCAGCTGGGCAGAGAGTACAAGTAAACTACTTGAAGAGGTCACGTCCTTTCCTTTCA
>NW_009950374.1:0-1010 GCF_000696875.1 Nestor notabilis
GACTGTTGATCTCACTGTAGTTGTAGATGCAAGCAGAAACTAAACTGCTTTGTGTAAATATGAATAACCTCTGAACATAACTCTAAATAAATATTTTGATCCCCAGTGCTGAAAACATAAAAGTTAATAGATTTTAGCTGCCTTCAAAACAAAACTAAAGTTCCTAGAGTAACAATTTTGATTTTAGATATTGAAAGTGAAAGCTGGTCAGCTGCCCCAGTACTTTTGTTGAACTAAGTTGTAAGGACTGATATTTTTTAACAGCTCAGGCCAGCTTCTCTTTCCTTCTTTTCCCTTATCCTATTATAATTCAAGCATAACTGTAATGCTATTTCCGCTACTCTAAGCATGACACAACTTTATCCTCAGCTATGCAATTTCTTATCTTATTTGCACAGTATTTTAATAGGAACATATTCCTAAGTCAGATAGCTGTCCATTTTCATTAAACTAAAAATAATTTGGGCTCATAATTGTGCTAATTCATCCATTCTCACAAAATGTTTATATGATTTAGAAAATCAAGTTCTGCTAAGTTTTGTTTTTCTTAACTCAGGGAAGTAGTTGTTAAGTATGAGAGAGATCTTAAGGAAGCGTTGCTAATATTTTGTGCGTTGCTTCCTTTATCTTGACAAACCTTCACTAAGACGGGTAGCTCTGATAGGTTCAAACAGGTCAGATACTGTAATCCCAGAAACAAATAAACAAACAAACAAACAAGGAAACTTTTTGTAGCTATTGCAATAAGGAAGGGGTTTAGAACTGAAGTTCCACTTATACTCTACAATCTGTGTATAAATGTCTGCATACTCACTATTGATTACTCTGTGGTCAGATTGTGGAGAATTTGCCATATCATATGACAGTAATTCAGAAATCCTATGGTTAACTTTTCACACAGCTGCTTATTTTAGTAAGAGGGTCTGGAAACAGGTATATCCCCATAGGAATAATGGAAATTAAAGAAAAACAGGTATTGAAACAAGTTTACAAAAACCATGTCACCTGCC
>NW_009950375.1:0-1015 GCF_000696875.1 Nestor notabilis
TTGATGGCCTGAGGTGTCATAGGCCCACTGGACTAAAAACACTTCACTTGGTTTCTCCACACAGCAGTGCAAGAGACGTGGCAGTGACCTTGTCTGGGCTGCAGCACTAAGGATTGGCTTTGGTCCCCTCCACCTGCCTGGGAGGGCAGGAAGGTTTGGGCTGGAAAAAGAGATGGTGAGTTCAGTAGGAGGAACAGAACTGAGTATGGAGCAGGGCTGCCGAGCTTGAGAGCAGGCTGAGACCCAGCATCGAGTTGGGCATTGGGTGCTGCGGTGCCTGCAAGCCTTGTAGGGGTTTCCTGCTGCTTCTACCATGCACCGCCATGAAGATACTTTGCAGCCAGCAGTTTCTCTTGCCAAGCCCCTGAGGCTGCTCTGGCAAGTGCTGTGAGCAGGAAACCTGGCTCCAGGTTTTTTGGCTCCAGCTATTTGCCTGCAGCAGGCAGGAGTCACTTGTGCACGGAGCAGGGGAGGCTCTAGCATTGCTTCCGAGGTGCTGGAGCTGTGGGAAGGAGCACAAGGTGTCAGCCCTGTGAGTGCATCTGAGCCTAAGCATGAGCTGCTTAATGGGTCTTAGCTTGACATCTGTCTCCAAGGTCTGCCTTTGAGATGGGAAGCATCACCCGCCATCGAGTTTCTTTTACTTACAGAGATTCTGTCTTGGTGCCTTGAGCACACAAAGGTGTCACATCTGAGGAGTCTCTGGCTGCGCTCTCCGGTTTCCACCTGGATTTGTGGCTGGACATGTTTTGGAGTGTTTCCACAGGCTGGCTGCCAGGAGAGCCAGTTAGTTCTTGGGGCTCAGATCCTCCCTGACTAGGTTGTAAACCCCCAGATGATGAGTGTTGGTTTCAAACTGAGGGTTCCACGTTCCCCACCAAGCAGATGTGAAGACTTGCTTTGCCTGTGGCTGAGAGTCTCATGGAAAGCTTTTGTTTCTGGCAAACGCTGTGCTGAAAATGTGTGGAGCTCCTGGCAGCTGAGATGCTCCAGGAAGTTGGGTGGCCTTGGCTGG
>NW_009950376.1:0-1016 GCF_000696875.1 Nestor notabilis
AATGTCAAAAATCCCTCAGGGCAAAGAGCTGAGGACCTATACTATTATGTCAACTCTCATCTCTCAGGGCTGTAATGAGAAACATTCAGTGCCATAAAGTCTGAGAATAGAGCACTATAATTAGTTTATGCTGTTAATAACAAGCAGGATCCACTTGAAAGACTCTTCCAGAAAAGAATGTTCTGCACATAGACCTCTCTGAAAAGACTTTGTGTCTTTGCGTAATGTGTTGTCCAAAACAAATTTGGCAATCTCAGACAGCGACTGTTGGTACAGGCATCTTATAATATTTCAGTGATACAGTACTCAACATCTCTGATACTGAGGAATGAAATGGTTATATATACTGGCTACATACTTTACCTGGTATTTCCTTCATAGATATACATACACATGCATATCAAATCTATCTATATTAAAATAAATGTGCATTATCAGAAAGACCAACATATTTACTTTTCTGACAATATTGTGACTGTGGAAGGACCAAGTGAGATACAATCCAAGTAAGGAGATACAACTACCTTACACAATTTTGGGAAGCAACATAGATACTTAATCCTCTGCTGAGGCTGAGCGAAGGAAAAGAAACACAGTAAGGGGTTTGTTTTGACTACAGTGTGCATGGATTTTTTGAGAAAAATTGTCAGTGTAAACCTTAAAAGGTTTAAGAAATCCAGGCTGACATCCTGGAGTCTTTCAGCATGGTATTTTTTTTGCTCAGGCAATTTAGTTAATTGCTGTGTTTCTTGGAAGTTTCTGAAAATAATCTCTTGAACAGAAAATTTAGCATACTCATTGTGGTCCAAGAAGGGCAGCTCTCAGACTTCAAACATAGCACCCGTCCTAGCTCTGAATGTTATGGCTGCTAAGTATTATTACCTGCCAAATTAGAAAGAGAAGTTCTGTTTTTTCAGAAAGGTTTCAAGATATAACTCTGGAAGGCTGCAATAGGTAACTAAAAACCTGAGACATTTCATAGAACCATAGACTCATAGAATAGTTAGGGTTGGAAA
>NW_009950377.1:0-1019 GCF_000696875.1 Nestor notabilis
CCTTTTTCCCATTTTCTCTCTTCCTTTCTTTCCCCCTGCGTGTTTTTTGTCTTTCTCGGAAAGGCCCCAGTTAGGAGTTCAGATAGGAGAGGCGGCTTTCATTGCTCTAGGTTTTAGTTGGAGAAGTGTTGTTCTGGTGTTCTCCTCCGTGCCATAATAACACTCTTCCAACACTGTAAATAAAGAGCTATTCACATCGCGGAAGGTAGTAAGAATAAAAGGGGTTCGCTTCTTGCAAGCAGCATTTCCCTGAGACAGGAGAAATAAATACATTGGGGGCAATGAGCTGAGTTTCCTATTTAAGAAAGAAAGAAAGCGAGGAAAAAAGAAACACGTACCCAGCAAAACTCAAGCCTCTGCCAGGGCATTGCCTGGGGGCAATGACACCGATTCCCTTCAGTGCCTTTTAGAAAAAAATACTAAATGAGCCTAAAAGGAGAGATAGTAACATCTATGACGGAGTGTGGGGCCTTGATCAGGCACCAAAGGGGAAAAGAGACAAATGCATCTTACTACTTAGCAGGCAGATAATTTTTTTTCTGACTACACCAACTATGGGAAAATATTTCGCAAAGTGCTCTCTCCCTCCGCCCCCTCCCCAGCTCACTTATCTGGACAGCTGGTATTTTACTTGGGTGTGCTTCCTAAGCCAGGAAACTTCACCACATTTTTGTTAGCAGGCCCTTTGAAAAATAAAATTACGTATTAAGTAGTTTGTAGTTTGCCTAGCCGTGCTTCTCATTTTAGGTCATAGCTGGAGGGGAGGGATGGGATCTTCCAGGTTTCGCGTTATTTTAAGCTCTGGCGAAAAGTGTAAGATTCCCAAGCTGAGCTGCTGCCTGCGGGAGCGGGGTTGGTGCCTGGTACGTTAGGAGAGGTCACTTTTGTCTTCAGCTGTGGGGACCGTACGGGGGATGTAGCTCGGGCATTGCAGTTTCAAAAAGGGAAAAGAAAACAAAAAAATAAACCCACACCTCTACCACCACCAAACCCAGCATTTTTATTTCGAACTGCTGTTC
>NW_009950378.1:0-1019 GCF_000696875.1 Nestor notabilis
TGGGGGTTAAATCGGCTCTTTAATTCTCCTCTTATTATGGCTCCACTTACATGCTCCTATGTAGGAGCTAAGGATGAGTAAATCAGCCATTTCTTTCCCCGTGACCTTGTTCCTGAGTGCTTTGGGAAGAGGGATCCTCTCCCCTGAGGAGCAGCATAGCAGAGTCCCCCTGTGTGCTCCTCAGTGGCTCCTGCAATGAACGACAAGAAAACCCACTGCTAATAGGTGACTTGGCTTATTCATTCCCCTCATTTTGGATTCTTGGCTCTCCCTTCGAGGTGTTCACTTCCCCACTCAGTTTGGTGTCATCTGCAAGCTTATCAGGGTGCACTTGATCCCATCATCCAGATCCCTTATGAAGACATGAAACAGCATTGGGCCCAGTGTTGATCCCTGGGGATGCAGGAGACAGGATCAGTTGGTGGCAACCATTTCTCACTAGCATGGGGAATAATATTTCAGTGGGTGAGAATGACAGTATCTTACTGCCCAGCCTCTTGGAAAAGCTTCCTTATCTTCCAGGATGAGGCCTTATGTGAATTCCTGCCCTTGTATTGTCTGAATATTGTCACTGAGGTGGGAAGTCTTGGGAGCCCAGGTCCTCACAGTGGGGATCCCAACCTGCATGAGGTACCAATTCCAAGCAGTGCTTGTGTCAGGGGCTCTAACCCAGCACAAGTTTGTGCTTGGCACAAACTTCACCAGCAGCAGCGACAAGCTTTGTGTGTATTAAAGCCCAGCACACGGATTGCCGGGGGCAAGAGAAAAGTGCAGAGGATGAAGACGACGTTTATTTCTGTCTCTTCATTATGAGTCCCGTGATGTTTTGACCTCCTTAAGATCGTCTCGGAGTAAAGCAAGGAGACACGTGGAATCGCACAGCTCCGAGTTCTGGGACTCGCGTCCGCGTCTCCACCGAAGAATCAGGCCATGACTTCAGAGAGACCTGCCCCGTCTGCGGCGGTAATGGGGCTAAAAACAGCGAAAATGGCGCATCGCTTCCCGCTGCGGCCGGCAGC
>NW_009950379.1:0-1020 GCF_000696875.1 Nestor notabilis
CAACATGTCACCCAACTTAGAGTTGTTAAAATAGTTGTACAATAAAATAGCCAGGATTTGGGTTATGGATCCTATTGATGATTTCTCTACAGCTTTGCCCATACACAAAATACAAATTCCCAACAACCACAGCACAACCACCAGTTTAATTACACGACAATAACAGTTACACATGAAACCAGTCATTTGGGAGTCTCATTGCAGCTTTACTCCTACTGCTCTCACAGCATCCTATTTAGCACTTAGAGTTGCACCAAAAATGCTGACTAGTCCTTCACATTAAACAGAAGAGGTCATTTAATAGCAAAAAGCTTACTTAAAGGCTTAACGGTTCTGATGCTTACACAAAATTTGCTAATTTTTTGCTAAAGTCAGCATTTTGGAAAGCACATTAAAGTACTGGTCAACTTCAAATGTATTCATGTGCTCTTGAATGGAGGAAAACTGCATCACTTCACCCCACGACCCTTTAAAGACAGGGATTTCCCTTCTATGGAACCTGATTAGGGACCTCCTTAATTTAACAATAAAGGAATATCTCAGCTGAATGATGCATATTCTTCTCTTAGAAGCCTATTTCACACAATACAGTCACATGCTGCACATGCAAATTCTACAAGGATCCATATGCTTCATTTATACAACTATTTAACCAAACCGGCACAATAAATATGTCTAGTTAGACACTTGCAGTAAGTGTGCAGCTGTCTGCAAGGAGGTACAAAATCACCATCATGAAATCCAAACTGCAGCTGTCATTAATCAAAGCTTTGCCCTTGAACATTCATCACTGTGATATTGCTGTGACAAAGTGGACTTTTACTGCCATTTGGGATGGGAAGATTTTACTTCCTTAAAATAATTCAAGTTCCCTAGTGGTGCAGATGCTGTGAAAAAGCTAGTTTTCATGTTTGCTCTGAACACAGCAAATAAGCAGAGGAAATAACATCAGAATGTTCTAGAGCACTAAAAATGCTGCATATTTAAACGACGAACTTTTGCATGGTATGTAGAAAATCA
>NW_009950380.1:0-1018 GCF_000696875.1 Nestor notabilis
AAAAAAAAAAAAAACCAAACTAGCAAAAAACTTCAAAACAAACCAATCACCAAACATGAAATGTCATAATTAAAGCTGAATGATGTCTTTTTTCAAGGTAAAAAACCAACCACACAAACATAAAAAGACATATAAACAGTCAAAAAGCCCCAGTCTTTTTCAACAGTCAAAAAACCACAACACTAAAGAACTAGATCTTGCACTGGGGTGAGGAACAAAAGCACATAAAAGGTGATGACAAGGAGCAGATGTGTTGGCCACTGTGAAAACTTTGTATACATAAAAATAAATACTATTTTTTAATTTCTATTTTTAGTAATTTAGTAGATTTTTGGATAACATTTATTGGAAATTTAATGAGATTTTTCCTCTTAGATTATGTAAATATTCAAAGGTATTACATTTTATATTGCTTTATTTAATTTGGAAGTATTTACATTTAGTATGTTCCAGAACTTTACTACTATGACCTACAAATGAGAGAGACCAAGTCAATAACTGACATTTGTTAAATATATTTTTAAACATTACTATAAACAAATTCTGTAAATATGCATTTTACAGGATTATGACTTTTGCAACAAGGGTTCTTACAGTAAAAAAAGACTAATACGGAGACTTCAATATCCTTGCGAAGAGATTCACTGGTATTTGGTGGAGGAGAGATAAAAGGGAAGTGCAGGAATACCTTGATAAATGTAAACTTCTTTGCATTTACAATATTCTACCTACCTAAAAAAAAAATGAATTTAACATTATGGTTGATAAAATCAATTATTATCTTAAAACTTTTCACAACAAGATGTATTTTTACATCTTTGTACCTCTTTGGGCTTTACAGTTTCCTTTAATAGGATTTAGCACTTTTAAAAGAGTAAGGATGTTAGATGGCTGTTGTGGTTTAAGTCCAGCCGGTAGCTAGGAACCACACAGTCACTCGCTCACTCCTGCTTCTTCCCTCCCGGCACTCCTGGAGGTACGGGGAAGAGAATCATAGAACCACAGAATAGTTAGGGTT
>NW_009950381.1:0-1018 GCF_000696875.1 Nestor notabilis
AATGCATATATGAAGAACTCAGACTCCAGCAGCACATTGCTACTACTACCATTGCCAGTCTAGAATCCTCAAGCTACTCAGTGTGAATCACATCTTAAAAGAAAAGCCTTCATAGGCAAGTCCTCTTCCTCTTGCTTGCCTCCAACTGTGTTTTCTTACTAATTTCGGTTACCTGAGCAACGTTCCTACTAAATCACAAAAAGCTACCAGGTACTTCACATCTTAAAACCCTGAAATGCTGCTTCTATTCTGCTGCTTTCTCATGTTCTGCAAAACTTTAGGAAACCAGTAGGTGTTTTTCTGTAGCTCTGCACATGTTAGTAGCTCTGCACATGCAATGTTTGGCATACTTCCCAGACCGGAAGCCTGGTATTGCCCATCTGGCCATTCTGCTGAGATCTAACAAGAGAAGATAACCAGGAGAGAAGGAATCTGAAACAATACAATCTTAGCCTTCCCAAAGTCTTCTGCTGTAGAGTGCTGTCCTGCTATTGCAGGAAAATCTAATATTCCAGCATCTTCAGACTACTTATTCTGCTGTTTCACAAATCTGCAGCCACTTTCCTGCATCCTCTCAGTATCAGCAGTCACCCGCATTAAAGCTGTCTTAGCAAACCCTGGAGTCCTTTACTCCGACCTGCTAGTATTCCTCTGCATGTTACTATGCCTCTGCGAGTTTCTGAGGTCTGGTAATTGCCTTTCATTCTACATTTTCTCAGTATACCCAGTGAGACTTACCCTGTTTGTTCATCTGCAAGAGCTGCCAGGTTTTGCAGAGCTGTGACCTTCTTTTGCTGCTTTTTACAGCAGGATATATTGACCATATGTGCTGATATTTGAAACTGAACACAAACGATTTGCAAGTATACAAATAACTCAATCAATTTTTTGTGTTAAATATAGAACTTGAAGATTTGGTGGTCATAAAGTAAGGGAACAATTTCTTCTTCTCCTTACAATTGAAGAATATTCCAGTGACAGAAATGGCTAACAATGGAATATCAAAAAGAAAAAAAAA
>NW_009950382.1:0-1016 GCF_000696875.1 Nestor notabilis
CGCGGCAACGTAGAGCGTGAGCTTTCCTCCTTATGCTCCCATTTTGGTGCTCTAGACCTGGCGTGTGAGCCAAGGATCTCTAGCGCAGCCTGGAGTGAGCGCTCTCATCAGGAGAAGAGGCCATGGCCCCTCCCATCAGGACGGCAGCTCAGGGATGCTATGCTTCTCTCTGGGGACACGGTCTTGCTCCCTGACTTACCAGTCATCATTATTGAAAACGATGAAGCCTTTATTGCCACGGCCAAAAGCTACTTGGTTGCTGTCGTTGTCCCACCAGTTGGAGAAAGGCTGACCGTCCACCACGTTGCGGAAGATAACCATGTTCCTGAAAACGCAAGGAACTGCTCTCACTGGGGCTGTGAGAGCTCTAAAGCCACGAGGAATACGATGCGAAAGCATCAGCTCTTACTTCTTTTTGTCTCCACAGCGACGTACCTGATTTGACGCCAGCGGTGTTCACAAACCCAGTCATTGCCACAGGTCGTGTCTGCGTTGATTGTAACGGCCTTCGTCGAGCCATCTGACTCACTTGGTGGTCCAATCCAGTCATTGACGTCCTGTAATTCAAAGGAGAAGGTTAAAACTTCTTACTGACAAATGCAGAGAGCCTATCTGTAGAGAAAGCTTCAGTGGGGCGTACAATTCCCACCTGCCAGATCCCACGTGAGACAGAGAAATCATTTCACTAACTTAAACACACCAGACTGCTTCTCTGACCCTCTTCTGATCCTCCTTCACCATGAAGCCTATCTTCAGCATGACTAGCTTACCTGACCGTTTACAAAATTTCTTGGCCAGCGAAAACTCGACATCACACGCGTGAACCCATATGGATGAGCAAGCATGAAACCAACTGCCATTTTATAAAGCCTGTTGGTTGGACAGAGAGAGTCATGAGACGTGGGATGAGAAACCATGCCAGAAAAAGAGAGACACAAACAAGCAGACAGAAGAAGCATCGCCCACACAAGAGCGGTCCTTTACCTGGCGTCCCAGAAGGTCAGAATGGAAGCTCC
>NW_009950383.1:0-1021 GCF_000696875.1 Nestor notabilis
CCAGGCCATATCTTGATTGGGCTTTACTCGATAGTCTACCCTTGCAAATAGCAATGGAAAATTACACGGGTGATGTCACCGTCCATCACCCGGCTCACAGAATGTTTACTTTTATTTCTGAGGTAGAAGTTATCCACCCCAAACAGCACTGAAATGTTCCCGTTCCAGGACAGACATATTTTACTGACGGCTCAGGAAAAACAGGAAAAGCTGCTGTTGTATGGTATGATAATGGGACCTGGCATCAAGAAGTCATAAGGGTTGAAGGTTCTGCTCAAATTGTAGAGTTAGCAGCGGTGGTTTATGTGTTTCAACATTGTACTGATCCTCTGAACATTATTACTGATTCCCAATATGTTGCGGGAGTAGTTAAACGGTTAGAAAGAGCTTGGTTAAAAGAAGTAACAAACGCTGGTGTATTCTATCAGTTTAAGGCATTGTGGCACCTTTTGAATAAGCGGACACAGCCTTATTACCTTCTGCGCATTCAGAGTCATACAGATATACTAGGTTTTTTTGCAGAGGGAAATGCTCAGGCTGATCAGCTTACCGCCACAGTACAGCAAACGCTACGAAACCATTTTGAACAAGCCCACTTATCACATGCATTCTTTCATCAGTCAGCTTGATCCTTGAAAAAGCAATTTCAACTACCCTGGATGGAGGCACAGACAATAGTCCAAGCTTGCCCAGATTGCCAGCTATTTGCTTCTACACCTACGCAAGGGGTGAACCCGAGGGGTTTAATGGCTTTGCAACTCTGGCAATCCGATGTGACACATATTTCAGAATTTGGCCGTCATAAATATGTACATGTTTCTGTTGACATGTTTTCACATGCCATTTGGGCTTCGGCTGAGACAGGGGAAAAAAGCAGAGATGCTATTAGACATTGGCAAGGAGCCTTTGCTGTACTGGGCGTCCCGCACACGATAAAAACCGATAATGGTCCCTGTTACACAAGTTCAGGTACAAACAAATCTTTAGAATTATGGGGAGTAAACCGTATTACCGGCATTCC
>NW_009950384.1:0-1023 GCF_000696875.1 Nestor notabilis
CCCAAACCATTCTATGATTCTATGATACCAGTTGGTGCTGGTGAAGAGCTCCAGCAGTTTTGTTAAGTAAGACTTCGGCTGCAAAACCAATGTAGACTCTTCCCTAACTTCATGCACTTACTGTACCTGTTCTTTGTTATCATCACAAGCAATTTCCCCTGCACAGTGTTCAGATTCAAGTTCTTTTGGTGTTCTTCCACACATACACTATGGCCTGCACGTCTAAGTTACTAATTTTAACACTCTTGTCCTCTGCTGGTTCTTCACACTGCCTAGCAGGCTTCTTAATCCAGTCCTGTTTGGGAAAGGATTGATAATTTGCTCATGCTCTTAGAAAGTTGTTCTTCAAATCTTTTAGTCTACCTTTTTAATAGAATGTATGCTCTATATTTTATCTTGTTTGAACACGAAGTCTTCTTACTTGTAATAGCCTCCTTCGCTCTGATCTTTAATTACAGTAGCTTTCTTCTGGTCTTTTTAAAGTCTTTTTTGATACAGTCTATGTATTTTCTCTGAGCCTCTAATATGGTGTCTTTAAACAATATCTCTGCTGCTTGCAAATATTTCACCCAGTCATGGCTTGTACTAATTTCCTTTTAACAAGTTGCATCATTTTTCATAGGGCTCCTTTATAATCCAAGATTGTGCTGGTGATATTTTTGGCTTTCTTGTTCCTATGACTATAGTGAAGTTCAATACATTGCAGTTTCTTGTACAGAGTGTCTCATTTATAATACCTCAGTAAACCAGGAGTTCCTTTTCCACTGACTACATCTCCAAGAAGTATTTGTTCACAAGGATCTAAAAATTTACCCCAATATTGAGTTTTGACATTATATTTATCCAGTGTACATCACTTTTCTCCTTTTTATTGCATCTTCTACACTCACAGCATCTCTGATCTCTTCTAAGACATCTCCAAAAGTGTCACTACCTGACCAAGCAACAGAGGAATAGCTCTGTAATAGAGTTACAGAATCACAGACCTGGAGTAAAATAAAACCAGCAAATACATATATATAT
>NW_009950385.1:0-1023 GCF_000696875.1 Nestor notabilis
TCCAACCTAAATGATTCTATGATTCTATATTATGAGGGGATGTTTACAGAGCCATAACATCTTTGATTTACAATTTTCTCTCAAAGACCCTCCATAATTAAGAAAATCACTTCACTAGCATAGATAAATTGCTTACTAAGGCAACCAGTTTTCACGTATCTAGTCTGCATAAGAGTATTTATTCATGTATTTATCAAAAGCTGCTTATTTCCTCTGTAGAGAATAATTCTCCCTCCCACCCAGTTTCTTTATGTTCTTCCACTTATAAAAGTGGGTGCTAGCTTCAGACTTGCAGGTTGTGTGTGAAGACAGGTTTATTTTTACATAGATGCGAGGCAGCTACATGCATTCCAGTTCCTAGAAAAGTTCTGTTCAGCTTCATCTGTTTATTTCTTGCTTTTATCTGTCACTTTGAAGTTGCAGCAAGTAATGTGTCCATCCAGCTTTGCTGTAAATACAACTATGTGATGTAAAAATTATTCCAAATGGGGGCTCATTTCTTTTTCTTCCCTTTACCTTTCTTGCCTCCCTCTCCTTGCTGAAGACTTTGATCACTACCTCCCATCTTTTGGGTTCTTGATTTCAGTTTGGGAATAGTTTCTGCAGCATACAGCATCACTGACTTACCTAAAAATACAGGGAGAGATCAATGCATGCTTACTATGTTAAGAACATTTGCATAATTTTCAAAGTTAGACATTTCAGCCCCTCTTCAGATTTCTGCTAAAGTACATCTAAAGCCTAGGATTTGTGCTTCCTTCCCCCTGTGCAGCTACAAGTCTGTGGAAAATTCTTCTCAAACTCCTTCTCCCTCCCCCTTTTTTTTAGTTTTAAAGAAGTGCAGGACTGATCAGTGTCATAGCAGACTAGAACAGGCATATAACCTGACAACTCTCAAAATATCTACATCCTTCCTGTTACTTTTTCCCTTCACCTCTTTAATGGGCCTAGAATACCTGGGACACAATGACCAGACAAAGCTACAAGCACTTTTAGAAAGGCACTGCCTTCTTCCAGCAGGAA
>NW_009950386.1:0-1024 GCF_000696875.1 Nestor notabilis
CCAACCCTAACCATTCTATGATTCTACGATTGCATCTCACGTAGCAAGACTGCTGAGAAAACAAAGTTAGAACATGCATCTGCATTTAATGTAATAACGCATCTTTTTAAATTGGAATTTAGAAAAAAAGTTTCTTAATAAGAGATTAATTACATGGTAAGTCAGGGAAGAATAGAAAAATGGTTAATTAGACCTCAATATCCCAACTAGAGGATTTTTTTTTAGTTGAACATATAATTCTATACCACTGCTGATTACCACAAAGACAAGCATTTTCCATTATATTCAACAACACTAGTAAACTCTTATTCATGGAGTCTACTTTTCTAGATGACATCATACGAATAAAGTAACTAAGACAGGGATCATAATTTAAGGAGCAGAGGGGAACAGTAACTTTAATCCAAAACTGGATTGCAGTTACTGTGGTGCTACTCCTCCAAACTGAGGACAATTGTTTGAGATGTTTGCCATTCTACTAGAGCAGAATCTATTGCATTTATTACAACAGATCATACAAGAAGAGTTTAGAGGCACTGGGGCTTTCTACATTACTAAGTTTAAAATAAAAATGTACATGCATTACCCACAACATAAATTCAAATTGAATTTACCATGTAGTGGCAGGTATCTATCATTTCAGACAACATAAGGCACATTTACCATTTATTCTGCTTCAAGAACTAGACTGCTAGCCTCCACTGAGGTAGCTTGTCACTGTGAACAAATGCAACTCATCAACGTCAAGGACATAGAAGACAACAGGAATGCAGGAAACTGCTTGAAATTCTCTTTCTTATCCTGGAAATAAGCAACTCTAGAATATTTATTCTATTTATATAATATTATTTCTATTATCACATATACATACTATATATACATTTATGAATATATGTCATAGGCTTATAGAATGGTTAGGGTTGCAAAGGACCTTGAGATCATCCAGTTCCAACCATCCTATCATGGGCAGGGAAGCCTCACGCTGACCATGTACCCCAGGGCTCTGTCCAACCTGGCCTTGAAC
>NW_009950387.1:0-1020 GCF_000696875.1 Nestor notabilis
GAATAATCTAAATCACTGTGTCTTTTATGTTATCTGTCCATTTCCTTCTACCAGTAGCTCATAACCAGAGAGGCCTGAGAAAGTAGGTCACAGGATATTTCATATGAAATGCTTTATTATTCTACATTTATTTCAAATGTTCCAAGCCTGGAATCATTAATAAAAATTAAACATATAGAATATGCTTTTTAAAGACATAAAGTCACAAGAGACCTTAAAAGTGAATCCACTACTGTTTACTGAGCTCTACAGATCTCCAGGCACTACCTTTGGGAATTATTTTAAATTACCCAAGAGGATTTGTAGATTTGTACAATTACAGCCAAAATACTAACATTGATAATCTTCTCTAAGATGGCACTTCCACCCTCAGTTTTCATAAAATGAAAAGAAAAAAAGTGCCTGTGTGTGAGTTTGAGTTTTGGAGGGACAAATGAAGTCACAAGAAGTGACTAGTAGCCTCAGGCACTGACTTACAAGTTATAGTTCATTCTCCTAAGGTATACAGAAATTTGCACTGCTCTTACAGATTTAATACAGTAACAGTCAGGTCTGGACAGACCCCATTTTAATGATTTATGCCACAGATATTCTGTGTCACCATCCAGAAGTCACTGTCCCTGTCCACTGACTACAAAGGGAAGCTAGGGCAATGATGTTCCTCTCTTAGGCACTTTAGAAGTCTCAGATACAGGTAGGAGATACCATTAACTTACGGTTTAATAATGTATTCTGAAAAAGCAGACCATAATACACAGCCATATGTGTTTTAATTAATCCAGCACTAAGCTGGCCCTGTGATTTCTGTCAAAATGGACTTCAGTGATATGGGAAGTGTTAGAAACACTCAATTACATATGTGTCTACATGTTTTAAAAAGCCTTTTAATCATGGTGTTTGTGATTCTATTTTAGGTAAACTATATCATTATCTGTTAGTGTCTTGGTGCCACTAACTTTTTCTTGGTGTCACTAACCTTCTTGAAACCACACTTCATAGAATCATAGAATAGTTAGGGTT
>NW_009950388.1:0-1026 GCF_000696875.1 Nestor notabilis
TTCAGCAGCTTCTGCTTCCTCCTGACACTGAATGCATCCAGCAGTGGTTTTAGGGGAGACGTGGATGCACAGTGACCTGATGTGCTCACACAAGATGGGGAGCTCTTTTGGCAGGAGAGATTGAGCCACATGCAAATTATGGTCTCTGCCAAAAGCTGAAGTGTTGCAGCCTGTGTTGAATGGGAGGTCACGGTTTATGATACTATCACATTTTATAGTGTTAAATATTCAGCTGATTCAGTGGCTGTTCACCAAGGAGTTAAATCCACTGTGCTCTGCCTCTTGAATTGGAGAACAACACCAGGGCTCTTCTGTGCACACTGGGTGACCCACTAGCATGTTGTGGGTGAGCTCTGAGCTTTGCCTACGCTGATGCCAGAGATTTGGGTTGTCGTCTCTGTAGCGTGTACGATCTCTCATTATGGAGCAGCCCAGGCACTGTAGGACAGTCATGTAGGAGTAAAGTGTCATCTCCAGAAACTCCTGGTTCTACTATCATTATTTCCAAACAGACTTACCTTGGATGATGGTTCTTCCATAGTTTCTGAACCATTGTAAGAGCTGTAAACCAAACTTGGTTTCTACGTTTGTTTAGTCTTGGGGTTCTCCATCCATAGAGCTCCACCAGGGGTATATAACCCTAATTCAGAGGCCTGGTGGGATTTATAGGGAGGCAGAACAAAGGTCAGACACTCTACAGGGTTGAAACACAGGGGCTGATACCTGGTCGTAGTCTCCATGGGTGTATTCACAGCCATGGTGGTGATGGCTTTGATCAGTAGGTAGAAAAAAACCTGCAGCAAAAGGGCCACATGTGCCATCTTTCCAGGGAAATAAATGGGACTGGTCCTTTCTACTTCCTGTATGTGGCTGATTTGGAAAGCCAAAAGAGTCCCTGCTCAGCCTGGCTTTCTGGGTTCTGCTCAATGGTTCTTCCTTCTCCTGTTTGAAGGTGATCCAGCCAGACCCTGAACCAGCTCACGCTGTACTGGAGGAGAGCAGCCGCGAGGTGGAGCTTCACCTCAG
>NW_009950389.1:0-1029 GCF_000696875.1 Nestor notabilis
ATTCCTGCCCGGGTTCTGCCCACCACCAGTTGGGACTGTTCTGGCCGTGGTGAAGGATGGCTTGCCCAAGGACAGCTCTGAAATGCCAGCACCAGTTTACTGAGGCATTTCTTCTACATGGCCCCTGAAGCCAGAGGGAAGGTCAACAATGGTGAGATGAGTGGTTGAGTGGATGAGGACAGAGCAGTGGAGGTTGTTCATCTTGGCTTTTGATGCTGCCTCCCATGACATCCCCCTGGACTAACTGATGAAGAGGACTGAAAAGTGGTTGAGCTCCCACACAATGGGCAGAGCAATGCAAGCACGGAAGATTTGAAATGCAAACGTGGAAGATCTATGTGTCATGGATTCCTTCTGGAGTACTCCCAGGCACCTTGAATCACCACTGGAAAAAACTCACTTGCATCAAAGCAGGGTGGGCCAGGATGTGCAGCACGAGAATCTTGTTAATTCTGATACCACAAAAACATACACAAGGAGCATAAAGAGAAATGTCATCAGTACCCTTTGCTGGTATGGAAACCCAGCTTACCAGCCTCTACTGTGACCATTAACCTGTATATACATTACCTGAATTCCCACAGGAAGCTGGGCAATTAGAAAATAACATCTGAATTCAGATCTGAGCTTCAGAAAGCCAGAAAGCCCCTCAGTGTGCAGGAAACTGTACCTGTACTCAAACCCCTCTCTCACTCTGAGGCCACACACACGCTGGGACAAGGATTTGGCATTTTATCCATGGGAGAATGTTAACAGACACAGGCAGCTTTTTAAACATCTCCAGGGTGCCTGGGTTTCAGGTTTTGAACCAGCAGATGTGTCTGGTCAGCCTTCCCAAAGCTCCTCTCTTCCCACCACTGCTGTTGGAAAGCAGCCCCTCTGCTTGACCTGCGAAGGTCTGCAAGAACTTCAGACTTGGGAGCACATAATTTGGATAATCAAAATTGGGAAAAGGATCTGAAATGCTTTAAAAAAAGAAGTATTTAAAGGGATGGTTCGGCAGAAGGGAGAGATTTATGGTTACTAGTA
>NW_009950390.1:0-1025 GCF_000696875.1 Nestor notabilis
GACTATTTAAAATTTGCATCCCATGAAAAGGGACAAATCGTCTTTTAAAAAACTGTTCCAGATGCAAGCAGATGGGTAACTATTTTTAAAAGGTATCAAGAATAAGAAATAACACTACCAAGAATGGAAAGAGTACTGATTAGGTAAACCAGCTGTGTACAATCAGGGATAAAGGAAGAGTTACAATAAAATGAGTTGGATTTGTGAGGAAGTTAATAGCAATAATCAGAGTTCTTCAGTCATGTAAACTCATTAAAAAACCCCACCAAAACAGCAAGACTGCTATGGAGGTAGTTAGATTAAAGGTTATCACAGTGCAGAGCAGAATTAAGTGAATAGATATCCTCAGCTTTCAAAATAATGATGTTGCTAAGCACAGGGTGAGAGAACAGAAGAGAAAAGAAAATGTAGGTGTGCAAATATGAATCACTGGAACTGATACAGAAGAGCTCTCTGTGTTCAGATTCTGGCACTATAATGTTGACTATCTAGCACATGCATCTGCAGCTATAGCAAGGATTTTTTATTTATCTTTTAAAATCAGTGGTGAGTAGATAACAGTTATCTAACAACACTGTTCGTAATTTTGTGTCATCAAATCTTTTTTATAAGGACAATCCTATTTTTTGACAAGGTCATTTAGTCCAAATTATGCTGAAAACAGTGCTAAATTTACATTGCTCAGGACATTTCAGACAGTTGAGTTTTGAACATCTCAATAGAAATTCCACTGTCCCCGTATACTGAGTTTTAATTTTCCTTTGTGCAATTTGTGATACTTGCTTCTTGTCCCATTGTTGCACACATCTGAGAAAGTCCAACCTCATCTTCTCAATAATGTGAAGACTGAAATTAGTTTCTCTCTCCTTAGCTTTTCTCCCACTCACCTAAGCTAAAAAAAATAAATCCAAGCTCCCCAACCTCATCTCATATGCCAAGGGCTGTAGGACATTCGCATTTTAGTAGCATTCCTTTGCTCTTGTTGCAATATGTCAGAATCTCTGTTGTACTGAGAGAGAGAGAGA
>NW_009950391.1:0-1027 GCF_000696875.1 Nestor notabilis
TAAGGTCCTTTCCAACCCTATGATTCTATTCACAGGTCTGAACTGCATTGAACCACAGCTCAAAGGATTTCTTGCTTTCAGAAGAGGAGTTGTGTTAGAATGAGATAGAATTCGGAAAAAGATTATTGACATTAATTACATTCACTGTCATGACACTATGGTTGATTCAAGAAGGGATCCTAGTCCAAGCCTCCAAATAAATAGGACTTTGCATCTAGAGCCAGTTTAAAGTCACAGTCTCAGCTATGCCCAGTGAGTACAGCTGAACAATAGGGCATACTGATTAAGGTAAACATTTTTCTCTCTTGTGAGACTATAAATAAAAATTTGAACGTGGCCTTATGGTCAAATGATTTATTCATTGCTAGAATATTATTTAAAACTTTGAGAAATGTGTTACTTTAATTATTGAGAAATGGAAGGATGTTGTGAGGGAGTGGGGAGCATTTTTTAAGTCCTTAATGTACAACTGATCGGGATTTATTCCTAGGTAGAAATAGTAGTTTTCATTCACAAAAGTAACTGCCACTGCAGCATCTCAGGTGAAAATCTTTCTAGAATGCTTCAGTCCTGGTGAAAAGCCAGGAATTTCTTGGCTTTTTGCTTTGAGTGTAGAAAAGCTTCCACAGCTCTGTTACCCTGCAAGAGACTTCACTCAGACAAAATAACAGAAAATGTTAACTTACAAAACAGTCTGTCACAGCTGCAGCTGTTTTTTAAAAACATGTCAGTGATGAAAAACTTGATCTAATTCAGAAAGAGTCAAAGACTGTAGAAACATTTGGCTGCTGCTGGTTTAAAATAGCACCATCATAAAATATCATGTATATGTTAGACTTCTATATTTCTTGTTGTTGACTTCATTGCACTGAAAATCAGTTTGAATTCTTTCTATCAGTATCAACATGGATGACAAATCTCCCTATGCTACTCTATTTTTTTTTTTTTAAATGTATAATTGTAAGCCTTAAATAGATATATTAGATCCAGGTAATGACTCTTTGTCCTGGGTTCAGCTACAGCAGTC
>NW_009950392.1:0-1031 GCF_000696875.1 Nestor notabilis
TTTCCCCTGCTTTATTTGCACAGATGTTTTTGCCAGGGCTTGTCATCAACTTGGGGAGGGGGCAGTTGCAGAAAAAATACAATAAAAATGACCGAACAAGTTGAAAACATTGCAAACAGTAAATCTGGGGCTCACCAGGCCCAGCCCAAGAAGTTGCTGAGGTTGTACTTTTCAGATTCAGTTTTAGGCTCTTGTAAATTTGCAGTGATTTTTAACCCTGCTTTCTGAGCGAGCCTAGGAACAAGAACGTAATCGTTTCATCAACTCAGGCTGTATAAATCTCCTTGGGGTTTATTATTTGCTGTTTCATTTTACTGGCACAAGAGCTCCTACCAAAGTACAATAACCTACTGGTTGATTTACAATTTGGAAGCAGGCACAAGCTGAACAACCAAGCATGCAGCACCTGAGGAAAAGCACGCTGAGTTAATTGGAAAGCTTCAGGAAGCTGGAATTCCTCGCAGTGATACTGTCACATGCGTCAGTCACCAGATGTAACTCCAATGTTCTGCCTTCATAATAAGAAAGCAATTGATATCCCCAGAAATAAAACTCTGCAGCCAGAGTAACAGCACATTTATCATGAGAGGGTTTAAAGGGCTTTGCGAGCTGCGTGCAGCCCTCAGCAGAGGGGTAAGTGCTGTGGGTGCTTTCTTATGTGAGGGCGCTTTTACGTATGTGCCTATACAGACACACTGACATATATATCTCCCAAGGAAGTCTAAGATTAGAAAAAGGATGTTTGCCTCTGGAGAGTTACTCCCATAGCCTGAGTTAAACATCACTGCTCTGGGTCCTTTTTTAATCTGTTTTGTTCTTCCACCAACTCCACATCTCCATCTTTCTCACATGGACTTTTCCTGTGGTCCAGACCCATGCCATTGCTCGCTGGGTGATAAAAGGGGATATTCTCCAGGTGGACCATTGCCTTTGGTTAGAAACGCAGACACACTGCAAGCAGCACAGCACAACACTGCATACTGCTTTATACACATAGAATCACAGCACGGTTTGGGTTGGAAAGGACCTTA
>NW_009950393.1:0-1018 GCF_000696875.1 Nestor notabilis
CCTGTTATTTTTGACGTCTCTTGCCAGATTGGACCGAGATTTTAAGGAGACAAAGCTTTTAAAAGAGAAAGATGAATGCTGGCCAGTGCACAACACTGGACATGTCTTGTAAATCTTGAGAAATGGTTCACTGTTGACACAGTAATTTCAGGGGGACTGTTTAACAGAGTAAAATGATCTTATCATCCTTCCACTGCAGTTCACTGAGACATTGCTGTGGTAGTCTCTTCTGTTCAACTAAAATTATTCATTTCAAACTGTTCAACCACAGCTAATCAGAGACAGGTTATGATATACTTTTATGAATCAGAAGAAAATATCTAGCACCATTTTCAGACATCTTTTATTACTAGTCTTGGGTTGTTCAGAGATCAAGTGCACTCTTCTTGAAGTAAGTAGAACACGATTGGGCACTTATTTTCGGACAAATCACATGCCTGAAAGACCAAGTTTCTGCATTTGTCTTTTGGCAGGTTTAAAGCTATGATCAATACTCTTTGACATTTTTTCATGGTACATAATCATGAAATGTTAGTTGTTCTAATGACTACAATTTTAAGCCATTACATTTGAAAGGATCAGTGGTTGAAAAGTTGGTATTTGTAGCAGCCCTGTGTGCTCATTTGTGATAACTATTTCTGAAATGTTGAGCGTACCTTCTATTATAACAGCCTTTTATAAATGCATTTTATTGGCAAATAACTTATAACCGTTTTCTCTGTGGGTATATTTTCCTATCTGAGCAGAATTTGGTTTTCTCTTTAGCTGAAAAATTATTATCTTGATGAGAGAAGTAGAACCTTCTTGTAAAATTTCCAGGATGTTTGCTGGACTCTGTTTCACAGCAGATGTACATTCTACAATCCCTGCTTTAGGGAATTATATTGATATACCTTTGAATACTTCAGTGATATTATGTTACACAGAGTCAATAATAAATAAAACTTAATTCCTCATAGCCGACCTTCACCTTTAAGAAGTGTTTATATATATACTATATTTTTCATTAAAAAAATAC
>NW_009950394.1:0-1030 GCF_000696875.1 Nestor notabilis
CCAGTGAACCAGTCATTGAACAAAGATTGGTTCACATTGCACGTTGCATGGAGCTGGGAGGAAAAGACACCAAAGAAATACGTGACTTAGATGGAATGTTTCTGAAAGTCTGATAACTGAAACACAGCAACCATTATCCACCCCTGTCTAACGTAAATGGCAAGTTAGATTCAGGGATTACAGCCGTGATTGCCCTGAAGAATTAATCAAAGTCTAGATTGAACTGGGTTGTAAGCATATAGGTCAATTTAAATAGCTCTTTGTTCAGAAAGAACAACTTCACTGTCATGCACGCAACTGCCATTCTTCTAAGAGGTTCTCACACCTTTCACTTGGACAGAAAGAAAAGATGCCCAGTAAAGCACCAAAAGACTTTCTTCTTGCCTCCTCCAACAAGTACAAGTAGAGTCAGACGCAAAAGTATGAGGGCAAGGTTTGTGTGTACAGGCTTCATCTCACCTAATTTAGACATCTTTAGTCTGAAATCTGCACCTGAGCTCATCACCTTACAGTCAATGGAGAAAACGAGGTGCTATTCCTTTGACCTGCTTCAGATGCATATTTTAGAGTAAGGTGAATCACGTTCTAGGAGTGGCTCTTTCTCTCCCATGAATATAGCAGGTGTTCACATGCAGACATCCAGATATGGTCAGAAGAATACCAAGCTCCTTTGTTTTTTCCCCTTACTGTAAGGAAAAATGCTTAGAAGCACTATGAGGGATTATACTGCTGGAGGCAGCAGAGGTGTGACTAAAGTTGCATTTTCATATGAATTTGAATCAGACATAAATATTGTCAGATTATCTCATCTGCAGTAAACCTGTAATGCGTAGGGTAAAAACTGAAAGTATCCAGTCCCATTTGGCTTCTCCTTATTTGGTGTAAAAAGGAGATTTACTGTTAGATCATCAGTGCTTTTTCATAACAGGAAGGGAAAAGCATTGTGAAAAATACATGAAAGCATTTCAGTGAAAAAGTAGGATTTTTCTTTTACTCTAAATGTTCTTTTTTCCAACTAAAGTTTTAAATG
>NW_009950395.1:0-1032 GCF_000696875.1 Nestor notabilis
TGCCTTGATACGTTCAGTTAAACATCTGGGACTCTGGAAGCTAACTAGAGAAGAAACAGAGCTGAACGATTGCATGAAGAATATCAAGGATGAGCCAGAAGGTTGTTGTTAAATCTGTTGGGGGCATTTTTCTTCCCTGTTAACACTGTAGGGCTGATTGGGTAGCGTGTCAGACAGCAGCTAGGGTAGCTTGTAACACTGTGTACACTAGGGTTTTCCAATCTCTGTGTAGCTTAGAAGTTCTCTTGGTGTTAGTGTGGCAGCCATGCCAGTTCCACGTTTGTGATTGCTGTATTTCCCTGGTGATTAAATCTTGTGCCATTCTATTCCTGTTAAATCCGTAGAAAATGAGAAAATACTCGACATTTTGGGGGAAACTTGTAAATCTGAGCTACTTAACGAAGAAACTTCCGAAGCGGAGCGGGCGCATGCACAGGAAGCCAGTAACGTGGTGCCAGGCAAGAGGCTGGCAGAGGAAGAGGACGCTCTTGGTGGCGCTCAGGTGGAGGAAGATGCTTTAGATTTGGACAGCAAAGCGGCCCAAGCTATGGCAAGGAAGGAAGCAAAGCGTTTAGTTGTAGCGAAAGGGGAGACAAGTGAACAGAGACTAGAGGAAGCGAAGCCGGACTCTGACTCTTTAGTAGTAGAGAGCCTGAGCGATCAGAGTAGCAAACGCTCCCCAGGCCTGGAAGCCTCTAGTGGGGAACCGGCGGCCAAAGGCGCAGGTCCCGAAGCCAAAGATAGCAAAGAAGATGCCAAGAAAGCAGAAGACAAAGCTAATTCAGAGGAACCCCCTGCTACTAAAGAGTCCTCAGCCAGTGAGGGCGGTGATCAGAAAAAGAGGTTTGTTTTTTCTCCGTTCTAGACCAGATCTTTTTGTCATGGCTCGGTACGTGACGCGCATAAAGCTGTTTCCTTCAATTGGCCACCGAGACTGGTGAAATTGTAGCCTATTCCTAAAGAGTCTGTTTTATTTCTCCATGGGCAGATCTTTTATGTTGTTGGTTTTTAAACACAAAGAGGGTTTGATTT
>NW_009950396.1:0-1033 GCF_000696875.1 Nestor notabilis
GCAAACCTGCTGAGGGCGCACTCAATTCCATAACATGGAATTGACATGAGTCACTGCAGGAGAGAGAAGGGGACTGTGAGCTGTCAGTGCCATGCTCTATGGTCCAGACAAACCAAAAAAAAATCATGGGTGCAATGAGTTCTTTTACCTGAGACGTGTTTTTCTTAACTAAAGAAAGAAGGCTGCCTATGTCATTCAAAATACTTCAGTCTTGCCAAGAGAGAATAGCTTTTTAAATAAATGTAGTCAAGAGCTTGCTAGACTGCCAAGTTTTGCATTTCCCACTCCCCCCCGAAGTCACAGAAATTCATTGACTACAAAGCTATGAAGTATGGGCTGTCTCTCAAAAGTCTTCTCAAAGGATCAGGGGTTATATCCTGCTGCCATAGATAATGGAGAGAGTTGGGCAGTTGGTTTGTTTTCAACATCTAGACAAAGACAGCTAATTTTTATAGAAGAAGTATCTGATTTTAGTTGAGGTCTATACTAAATGCTTCACTCATTTAAGGCTGACTCTAATCCCACTAGAAGTTAGCTCATGAAGACTTATCTTTTACTAGGATTTCAGATGGTTCCTCTAAAACACCACGATGGCAGAAGAGAAAGCACAGGGAGCTTTTTCTGAATTTCAGCAGAAATTAACTTCTCCTTTGTTTGGTATGTCTCCAAAGGTTAGTAGGATAGAGTTCAATATACCACTAACTCTTAATTTCCTGAAAGAAATCCAAGTGTGATACGAAATGGTATGTAAATAATACTGTGGTCACCAGCAGGATGCCATAAAAAATGTGGCGGTGGGAAAAGCTGAGGGTGGATGACAGCTGTGACCAAGAGAAACCTCACTCTCTTGGTGCATGGAATTTCCTACTACACTTTCACCTATGCAGTAAATTACACAAGTTTTACATTCACATAGTAACAGTCTTGTCTGCATTTGATTCAGCACATTACTTCAAGAAGCATCTTTGGAATGATGATGATGATGATATTATCATCATCATCATCATTATGGTTATCATTATTTTTATCATTA
>NW_009950397.1:0-1033 GCF_000696875.1 Nestor notabilis
TTGGGTGGATCTGGAACTGTGAGTGTAATGCTTGAACCGCAGGGGCAGTGCAGGCAGCTGGGCTGCACAGACGGGGCTGGGACCTGGCCAGAGCCTTACTTGCATGTGAGTGGATTCAGTACGAGGGCATCTGATGGTGCTCCAAAGCAGTGGCTGTGTAACCTCCTCTGATTGTTGTTCTGCTCATGAAGTGAGTGTAAACCATCAGCTTCTAAACCTCAGGAATAGAAAACAGATGGGTCTAATTATGCAGAACTCCTGGAAAATACCAAATAATGTAGATTCTATGGAGTGGGTTATGCTGTGTTGCAGCTGAAGTGTTAGCTCAGTGTAGCTGAACCAAAAATGATTGCTATAGATTGGAAAGGGAGCAGTCCTCTATTGTGCTGGCAAAAGGAGACAGGCTAATTAAAACACGTTTGCAAAGGGCCCTTGTAAGGAGTTTTCATCCAAGATCATCCTAATTGGAATTACCAGCCAACAAATAACTTCTGGATGTAAGTGGTGATGGGCAAATATGAATTCAGAATGTACATTAATGAGGTGGCTCCTCTTACACGATTTGAAAGGCCAAACCTGTTGTCTTTAGGTTTTGCAAGGACAAAGATGTGCTCATCTTGGGGCTTTCCTCATGGCTGTGCAAAGTGTAACAAAAGTGTGACCATGAGGCCTTGATTTATCCCTCATTCTGGGATATCGGGACATCAGATGGTGTGTAGTCACTGAGCACTGCAGAGTTGGGACTGGGATATATATAACTTGCCTAGTCTGAAATTTACCTTGTCCTTATTGAAGACAGATTGAAGCAACAAGAACTGTAATAAGAGTTGTATTAATGAAGGCCCCTGAGAGAATTGCAGCATCTCCAAACATTTAAGATCTAGTCCCAAAAAAAAATTAAGACAAAAGCTTCAAGAACAGTGAATAGAAATGTTAGAAACTGAGACAGGCTTTTGTGCAGAGGATCCCTGGGAGAATGGGCAAATTTGATCACAGAAGCAGAGACTGGTTTGTGTTGGAAGGGAGCTTAAAG
>NW_009950398.1:0-1031 GCF_000696875.1 Nestor notabilis
CTTAAACCACGACACCACCGCTTGGGACAAGCTTGGCCTGTTTCCAGTCCCACACAACCAGAAGTGCAGGAGTGGATGTCCCAACAGCCACCGAGGCTACCATAACTAATATAACAGTACAGAAGGTGCCATTGGCAGTATTTGGGCCTTTGAGGGGTGGATATAGTGCTCTACTGTTGGGACGATCCACCGTGACCCTATAAGGATTGTTTGTACTATCTGGGGTTATTGATGCTGACTATACCGGTCAATTGCAAGCAATGATCTGGACCCCTACTCCCCCTGTTACTATCCTAAAAGGAGAGAGAATTTGTCAGTTAGTACTATTTAAGGGCATACAATCAATGCGTGCCCACAAGTACGGGGCGAAGGAAGTTTTGGGTCTGCAGGCAAACCACTTATCTTTTGGACCCACAAGATAGAGAGGGGCAGGCCTACACTGGAATGCATCATAAAACCTGAGAAAGGTGACCCGAAACAGATGAAGATCACAGGCCTTGTTGACACTGGCACTGACGTCACAGTCATTGGCATTCATTTCTGGCCAAAAACCTGGCCTACTATTCAATCCCAAAGTGATCTCACCGGTACTGGGGGAATGTGCTTGTCTCGACAGAGTGCGGTAATAGTTCAATTGATTGATCCTGAAGGCCGGACGGCAAATGTGTGTCCCTATGTAGTTGCCTGCCCTTTCAACTTGTGGGGAAGAGATGTGCTAGCCATGTGGGGTGTAACCACAAGTGCTGCAGCACCACATTTTTCGTAGGGGTCACTGGTCCCCATCGGCCGTTACAATTGACATGGAAGATAGAAAAACCAGTATGGGTTGACCACTGACCCCTGAATAAGGAGAAGGCCAAGGCTTTGAGAGAACTGGTGAAGGAACAATTACAAGCACAGCATATAGTGCCCATGCCAAGTATGTGGAATACCCCAGTTTTTGTTATTAAAAAGAAATCTGGGAAATGGCATCTACTGCATGATTTACATGCAGTAAATGCAGTTATTGAGGATATGGGGGCGGTTCCGCC
>NW_009950399.1:0-1036 GCF_000696875.1 Nestor notabilis
TGGGGGGTGCCCCTGTGATGCCTCTGGCTTCAGGAACGGCATCCCTGGTGCTTCCAGGGAGCCCTTTGCTAAATCCCGGCTTGGTTTTGCCCTGGCAGGCTGAGCGGAGGCAGGGAGGGCCATGGGGTCTGGGGAGGAACGGCTTTTGGGGGGCAGGAGCCAGTGAGATGGAGAACAGCAGCCCCGTGAGAAGCAAGAGGGGTTGAGTGAACCCCTCGATCGGTGGGGTCTGAGCTGCTGCTTCTGTGTCGTGATTCCAGCCATGCTGGAGCGACACGGAGCTTCTCCTCGGGGAAACCCAGCACAGGGAGAAGGTCAGGGCACTGTTCTTTAAACCCATGTTTAATACCAAAGGTAACACCTCGCCAGATGTATCCGGGTGGATTAGGTACTTCTGAGCAGCACCACTGAGCAGTCTGAAGAGCTGGAGCCATGCCCTGGGCTGGCTTTTACCCTCTGGCTCAAAGCAGCGCTTGGAGCTGGGCACGGCCAGGACCAGCTTTGTGGATGTTTGGAGGCTTTTTCAGGCATTCAGAGTCTTTTTGCCTCCACCCGAGGGCTGGTTCCTGCTTGTTGGCCCTGGGCTTTTCCTCTCTGTGTTGCACAGGAGAAAAAGCATGGAGGGTAAATAGAGACCCAGAGGACAGAGTTACTGGCACTGCCAGGAACAGCTCCGTGTCCACCCCTTTAGTGTCACCCACGTCCTCCTTCCGGCTGTCATGTCCTAATAAGCTGCTGAAACGTTGGGTTTGCAATTACTGGCTGAATTGTTTAACCCTGAGCAGGAATCTGCGTGCGCCGGAGCCCAGATAAAAGCATGGGAAGACTTGGGAGCTCTTAGGGTCAGTGACAAGCTGCTGCAGCACAGGGGCTGGGGCTTGTTCCCCTTGTTTGATGGGTTGTTACCAGCCTGGATCTGCTCTTGTCCTTGCTTTGTTATTGCTGGAGCTTCCCTCCTCTTCACCCTGTCCTGCAGGCTCTGAGCTCGGCTCTTGGATGCAGCACAGGGAAGGGAGAACTGAGCTACCTGCCGCTG
>NW_009950400.1:0-1033 GCF_000696875.1 Nestor notabilis
ATCAGCCCACCTCACAAGTGTGTCAAGGTCTGCTTCTTCAATAACACGGTGTGTTTGGCAAACCAGCAAATATCAAAATATTCCACATTTTCAGTAAGTAATGTCTGAAGGTTTATGTGACCTGTGTGTTCCTATAGATGTTACTATTTGACTGTTTATAAGGTGTAAACTAAGAAAAATTATAATATTAACATTTTCTGGAAGTAATTGCTTTTTGGAATAGTAACTTTCAGGGATAGGCTAGGTCAGGCAAGTACCTGAAGACTCGGGTCAGAGAGCTTGAGATGGAAAATCAGCACCCAGAAGATGGTTACTGAGATGAATCAAAGGAGAGTTTTGCCTCCTGTGGGTGATGTCATCTGGGACAAATCTTCTTCAGTACTTTTTTTTTTCCCAAACAAAACAGAAGTTCATGGCTGTTATGTGTGAAGTAGGAGCTACTGGACTTACCTGACTGCTAGCCACGTGCTACCTCATTTCCCTGTACTATATTGACAGTTCACAACTCTCACCTTCTGCTCCAGAGTCTTCTCAGGGAATGTGTATTTTTATAAATATGTAAAGAATAAAGTCTTATTTTGCCCAAAAGACATCTCTTTTGTTCTTTATTCTACTTTTATTGGTAGTCTTTGAAATTCCTATCTGATCACTACATTAAACCAAAAGGATGAAGCAGTGGTATGAACAGGGCTTCTTCCTAAGTAATATTCTAGATGCGACATTACACACATATTAATCTTCGAAAATAACCTCCAATTTATAGGAAATCAAAAGAATCAAAAGTTAATAGATCCTAAAGAATCAACAGAGAGGTTCTAAAAGAAATTGCACCCATGTGACAAGGGGAAGACAATGATAAACACATCAAGACAATTGACAGTAAACATGTCAAAACAAATTTGTGTTTTAGAATTTACTGAAAAACGTTTTTAAAGAATCTATTAGATTTTTAAAAATTAGAAAGTGTTGAGTATTTTTTCCAAACTTGAAGTGTTAATTTTGAAAGGTAAATTATACTTCCATATTTATATAT
>NW_009950401.1:0-1004 GCF_000696875.1 Nestor notabilis
ATATATATTTATAATAATATATATATATTATTTTGCTATATAACAAAATAATAAAGCAATCCAAAGCACGCTATTATAAATTCAGAACTGGATTCTGGTAGCATGTAACAAGAAAAAAATCCACCGCATTTCACCCAATTGAAGTGTCTGCTAGGTGCGTTATTTACTCTAATTTCGTTAGATCTATAATTTCTGCTCAAAATAGATGAGAAACTGGCGTCAACCAAGTGAGAAACATCCATCACTACAGGTAAGTCTTGTTATGTACTCACACACGCTTTTTACCGAATTTAAACACCTGTTTTCTAACAGCAGCTCGTATTTTACAGGGACTCATTGTCACGTTCTCAAGCAATGAAAAACAACAACCAGAAAGCAATTAGTTTAGGAGAAACATTTATAACTGCAGTTTTGTGCCAGTCATGGGATGAATCACTGTCAAGAACAACATAAAATCCAGACTCCTCCGAGCTACTCAGCTGCTGAGAGAAAAGGTTCAGTCTCCATGTCTCATAACACATTCAAATAAAACATGTCTGAGGATACGAAAGAGAAAAGAAACAATTCAAGGTCTATCCACGACTTACACATTCTGTCTCGCTAACCAGAAACTGATGAAACTTTTCCAGCTGCGGTGACTTGCGTAAGATTTTTCTGCTCAGACTGGTGTGCCAGGCTAGCTCTTCTGGGTACCTGGGGCACAGAGGCAGGAAAAGGGCAAAGGCAAATGAAAGCATTTTTGTCAGGCTGGATGCCGGTACTGCACGGGATGCCTATGTGACTTGCACCTTGCTTACCAGCTCAGCGACTGCGGCATTTCGATTTTCTGGCCATCCACCTCCAGGTCCTGCAGCTCTCTGAAGTACTTTTCCTTCAAGCAGTGCAGAATCTCTCTGGCGTGGCTGCACGGGAGACACGCGTAGGATAAAGCCGGATGGGGACTCGCCTTCCCCAGGCAGCAGGTAAAACCGGCGGGTCCCTCCCCGCCCGGGGCCCTCTGCCCA
>NW_009950402.1:0-1038 GCF_000696875.1 Nestor notabilis
GGAGCATCTTGTACTCCTGGTTCTGACTCTCCATCTCACAGCGAATGCTGGCCAGCTCCTCCTCTACAGAGTTGATCTGCCCTTGGATCTGTTGCAGCAGGCAGCCGTAGCGAGAGTCGGTTTCTGCCAAGGAGTTTTCCAGAGAGCCTTTCTGGAAGTGGGAACGCAGGAGTTGAGGACCAGACCTCTCCCCCCGCCCGCCGCGAGGAGGGAAGGGCCCTCATCCATCCTGCTGATGTCACCATACCGTGCTGAGCTGCGCCTGCAGCTCGATCTCCAGGTTCTGCATATCGCGCCTCAGCTCAGTGAGCTGGTGGCTGCTTGTCTGGATGTCCTGGCTGCTAGAAGTGACCTGACGGTTGACTTCTTCAATCTGCAGGAGACAACCCCCAAACACGCTTTCTGGATGAGAAAGCCCCTTCAGGGAGCAGGCTGGCTGGCTGAGAGGCAAGAGAGCCAGGGAGCCTCTCCCTTTCAGCCTGTCCTCATGGAGACAGCCGAGTCATTGCTCCATAGATCCTGATGTTCCACCCACCTTTGCCCTAGTCATTGCTACCTACATCGAAGCTACGTCCATGCTCCATCGTGGGAGCAGAGTCATTGTTTCGTACCTTGACTTCATACCACTGCTCCACCTCTCTGCGGTTCTTCTCGATGATCTGCTCATATTCGTTCCTCAGGTCATTCAGTATCTTTGTCAGGTCTTGGCCAGGGGCAGCATTGACCTCCACGCTCACGTCACCTCCAGTTTGAGACTGCAGCTGCCTCATCTCCTGCAGAGAGTTCAAAGGGAGAAGCAAAGAGCCCAGGTCATTGATTGTGTTGGGGGACTGTGGGCAGAGCAGTGTGAAGGCACAGAGGAATGACAGTCACATGAGATTAGGCTGAATTGCCTTGATATGTGACTTTGGGAACCCTGAAGAATCACAGGACTATGTCTTGGACACACTACTTATCATTGAATTGTACCTCCTCATGGTTTCTCTTAAGAGCAATCAGCTCATCCTTCAGGGACTCGAGCTCGGATTCCAGGGAAGA
>NW_009950403.1:0-1041 GCF_000696875.1 Nestor notabilis
TTGCCCCAACCCAGGGGCAGGACCTTGCCCTCGGCCTGGCTGAGCTCCAGGAGGTTCACACGTCCCAGGCCTGGTGCTGGTCCTGCTCCTAACCACGGTGTCCATGTTGCCTCCAGCAGGATGAGCACCACTCGCTCCTGCCTCGGCTCTGAGGGCCCCCGCTCTGGTGCCGGGGCTGCGCAGCACCGAGAAGGCAGCTCCCGGGGTCCCCATTCCCAGGCTCTGAGGGCTCCTTCTCCGCAGGATCCAGATTCGCAGCAGTGTTACCAGGGAGTCGCTGGGAACGTCAGGACAATGAAGCTGTTGGAGAACTCGAGTTTTGAAGCAATAAACTCCCAGCTGACGGTGGAGACGGGTGACGCGCACATCATCGGCCGGTGGGTGCTGCCCCCGATGTCTATGGGACAGGGGTGGGATCCTGGGTGCTGGGATCCTGGGTGGCTGTGATCCCGTATCAGCTGCATGGAGGCAAATGAGGGGACACATTGGGATGGCTCCAGTCCCCCTGGAATTGCAGCTCAGCTCATCCCAACCTCTTCTGGGCTGCCTCGGGGTGACCATCGGCACCTCCACACCTTCATGTGGGGCTTGTGGTGGCCCCAGTTGCCTTGTGCCCAGCTCAGACCCAGCAGCACGTGGAAGGTGGCTCCTGGGGCCTGGGGATGCTCTGGCCGTGCTGGTGGCCTCATCCAAGTCCTGCGGCCATGGTGGCACTTGGCTGGGACCGTCCTGGTGGCCTCATGCTGCTGAGTGTCTCCGCAGGATCGAGAGCTACTCGTGCAAGATGGCTGGTGATGACAAGCATATGTTCAAGCAGTTCTGCCAGGAGGGTCAGCCCCATGTCCTGGAGGCCCTGTCACCTCCTCAGACCACAGGCATCAGCCCCAGCAGGTACCACGGGGACGCAGAACAGGGGCAGTGGCGTGTCTGTGGTGGGAGGTTGGGATCCATCATTGAGGGAATGACCCTTTGTTGGTGGCTGCTGTCATTCTTGTGGCCCTGGGCTGTCAGCTCTGCTTGTGCTTGACATCATGGGGTGGT
>NW_009950404.1:0-1042 GCF_000696875.1 Nestor notabilis
TTATTTGGTTTATCTGTATTACAATTTGTATTGCTTAAAGCAGAAACTGGAAGCCTTTTGTTGGCAGCGAGTGAGCCAAATTGTACCTTGTTAGATGACCAAGCATCTAAAGCAAACCCTTGCCAAAATCCATTGCGCTTAGCAGAGGTAGCATTCCCTCTCACAGCTTTCATCAGTGATATTGAAAGCCTTATTTTCCATTGCATGAGATAACAAATCTAATTTGGGTCAACCTGAAGAGTCTCTCCTTCAGCAGACAAAGTGTCAGAACAAGATACCACCTATATGTAACACAGACAGAAACACCTACAAAAGAGCTCTGTGCAAGTCCCTTCTGTGCAGCAGGTGAGGACACTGGGCTTTGATTTAATCACATTCTGGTTCATGCTCACTCAAGCAGCAATTTGCCTTTTTGCATTAGGAATAAAATATACAAGCTGTCATTTTAAAACACGCGTTTTCCCTTCTGCTTCTGTTATTCTTTCACTGGCAGGCCCCAAAGTCCATATTCTGAGATGAATTCCCAGGGTTTGGATGTGTTTTCTTTCAGCAGATCGCATTTCAAGGCTTTTCTCCTGCACGTGTGAGATCAGAGGTTGGCTGAGCCTTGTTGCCTTAAAAATGGGGCTACCAGCGGTGCAGATTGGAGTAAACTGCCAGAAGAAAGGGGTAGAGTACCCAGAAAGAGCATGGTATCTATTAAAGAGAGTTTTCATGCTACCACATATTTGGGTTCATGGCTACCCTCCTCTGGAAGGGAGGAGAGGACTGAAGGACAGGACAACATGGGGGAGCCAGTGGCAGTTTCTCTTTCCCCAGCATCTGGGCAGATGTGCTCCTTCCTTGACGTCCTCACGGGCCTTTCATTGGGCACAAAAAAGCCAAAAGTTTGCAAAGCTAAATTTAGAGGAACATCAAACACAGACAGATGAGGAAAGGTGAAGACCAAGACCACCCCCTTGACTAACTCATTCAATCTCCTGATAACACCCAGTATAGAATCATAGAACAGCCCAAGGCTTCATCCAACCTGGCCTTGAAC
>NW_009950405.1:0-1040 GCF_000696875.1 Nestor notabilis
TGATGTGTGGCTTTGAAAAGGAATGTGGTGGGCATCACTTCGAGCTGTGAGCAAGGAGAGCAGCAGGGCTTGCAGCCCCATCATCTGCCCCTCAGGGCTGACCCGTGGGCTCCTCCAGCCAGTACCTGTGATGGGTTTTCCATCCACGTGGGTGCTGCCTTGTCTGGGTGGTGCTGTGACTGTGGCCACGCCAGATGGGGTGACATGTGCTGGTCCCTGTGTACTGGAGATGCCCCAGAGCTGCGCTGTGGCACAGAGCTCATAGGGAAAACTGAGCTGTGTTGGACCAGTGATGCCCTATCCCCTGTACTGCCTTGATCTCTACTGGGTTTGTCCCCACCATCCTGTCTTCTCTGCTTCAGGTGACCAAGGCAGCTACTGCATGATACACATCATGCAGAACCACGTGGCGCAGGTTTTCGCCAACAGCGGCAGCAGGATAGAGCTGATGGGCTTTGTCCGAGACCCCAAGAGTAAGAATGGCTGCACTTACTGCACTCCCCTCCCCTCCCATAGCAGTGCCGTAGAGCAGGGAGCAGAACGTTTGAGATGAGGGCAGGGGAGTCACGGAGCCTGCTGGGACCTGGTGACCTGATGGGCTGTGCGTGGGGTTCCCCTGTGGCCGACATGAGTGTGCCATCCGCCTAGGTTTGAGGGGGCTCAAGTCTGGGCCCCCGAGGGAGGTGGGGGGGATGTCTCCTGCAGCACGTGCTGGGGCTGAGTCCTCCTTCTCCTGCAGAGATAGCTCAACACACGCGCTTCGGGCAGCAGGAAGAAGCATGAATTCCTGTGTTACACCATCGAAGCCATGCAGAAGTCCTGCCTGAGCGGCTGCAGCAACTACATGGGGCCTCTCTCTGGTGGGCTGTCGCTGCTCTTCTCCGCTGTCCCCTCACTGGTCCCCTGCCCCTGCTGGAGGGGACTGTGGGGTGAGCGTGTTCCCCAGGCAGTACCTATATCCCCAGACCCTTGTCCCGGGAAGCTGCGGTGCCCCTGCAGTGCGAGCTCTGAGCTCCAGCCAGGAGTTTGTGCTGAGGACA
>NW_009950406.1:0-981 GCF_000696875.1 Nestor notabilis
AAAAATAATTGTTGTTAGAATGGTATAAAAATTAGAGCAGCAGGCAATAAGGAGATTCACTGCATAACTCTGCCATTAATCTCCACACTTCCCCTCAAGGATCAATACTTGAGCCACCACCAACTAATGATTTTAATAAAGATCTGAATGATGGAATAGAGTGCACTCTGAGCAACTTTGCAGGCAATACAAAATACAGGGGTGCAGTCAGTATGGTGGAGGTTAGGGCTGCTATTCAAACAGCCTAGAACTGGCTGGGAAAGGACTGACAGAAATCTCATGAAGTTCAGAAATGGCAAATTAAAAGTCGTGCATCTGGACAGAAATAATCCCATGCACCAGTACAGGCTAGAGACTGCCTGTCAAAGAGCATCTTTGCAGAATGGGCTTTGGGGCCTTAGCAGACAAGCTGAAACACAAGCCAGCAACTAATCCTTCTAGCAAAGATGGTTACCAATATTTTGGACTGCATTTGTGAGATGGCAGCCTGTGGGTTGATGTTTCTCTCTATTTACCACTGTGAGGCTACATCTGGAGTGTCGCATCTAATTTTGAACATACTTACACAAGAAAAAAAGACATTGATGTATTGGAGTGCATCCAGCAAGGAGTCACCAAATGTTCAGGAGGCTGGAAAGCATAAAGTACAAGGAAAAGCTAAGTGGGTTGATTTTTGTTCAAAATTAAAAAGAGGAATGGAAACGAAAATATTAATGCTAATGCCTAACAGCAGAGCTTAGAGAGGTGGACATCTTCTTAGATGTGCACAGGGACAAGTAAAAAAACAAAAGACAACAGTTATAACAAAGGATATTCTTGCCTGATGAAGGAAAAAAGATTACCATAAGTATAGCGGAATATTGAAAGGGTTTCTGAGAAGGTGTGGAATTTCCATCCCTGATGATATGCAATCCTTGACTGGGCAAGGGCCTCAAAACTTGGTAGAACTGGCCCAGCTTTGAGCAGTCAATTTGCGGTAGG
>NW_009950407.1:0-1038 GCF_000696875.1 Nestor notabilis
TTTTTTTTTCAGATGTAGAGTCTGTCCATAGTTTCCATAGCTGATAAAGAATCCGAGTGCAGTCCTCAGGAGTAAGAACACATGTAGCGTTTACATCTGATGCAGGAGAAAGCTGTAATTAACAGTCCTTTAACCTATATCCTGCAGAATGCTGAAGCTTTATCCATGCAGAAATGCAAAACTGCTGAGGAAGAATTTCTGCAGTGACTTAGGTAGCAATGAGTTGGAGAATTCTTCTTTGCCCTCCAGCTTCACACCATTGTTTCATTATCAAAGGAAGGAAAAATTTCACTTGTTTCCATATTTACTCTTCTGTATCACACTTTATGTCCATCTGAAAGTCTGAACAGACTTACAAACAGACTTTGATAACAAAATACTAGGCATTTGTATGAAAGTATAAGAGCTCATTATCTGTGCCTTCATGAGGCATTTTGCTGTCGGTCCAGATGGAGCTGATGGTTAAATATAAACAACCTCAGAGTATTAATTAATAAAGTACAAAGCATGCTTTTTAAAGAGGCACGCCGTGTTCATCAGTTCCAGCTTTCTTTACAACTTAAAATGTTATCTGGTTAAGAGTATATGTAATGCAGTACAATATCATCTGACATAGATCTGACCACAACTATTTGAAATTCAGTTAGTTACATGCACGATGTCAATTTCTATTATAACAATGAAAAGGAGAAACAGATATTGCCCAATATGAAGAAAGTTTTATGTGATCTTCCTCCCCTCATCAGCGAAATTACCTTTTCTCCAGCTTCATCTGGACAGACTATTTGCTTCCCAGAGTTGTCTGCATTTGAGCTCTGGCCAGTCCACTACTGACTGATGCTGTTAGTGAAGAGGGCTGCATACAAGTATAGCAGAATAAGGTCTTACAGAGATGGGGCCCATAATTATCTCTTACACAGATTATCAGGCAAAATCACTAACTAGTCTTAACTGATGAAGACACAACTACATTTTCTGCTGTAACTATGGCCAGAATTATTTGCAACTGAAAATCTGAACTCTAACTTTTGGAAAAAA
>NW_009950408.1:0-1043 GCF_000696875.1 Nestor notabilis
TGATCCTCTCCCACAGTGAGCCTAAGGTCTTAAAGACATTTCTTAAAGATAAGCTTATAATGTTTCACCTTTGTATTTCTTACATCTGAGCTTATATTTTATCTTACTGTATTTTGTTTGACAGTAAGGTTTGTCTTTTTTTGAATTCCAGTTACCTTGATTGTATTCTTCAGTATGCCTTACACATCAGGTCTTCTGTTTATTCACCCATTTGCTCTGGGAATTGTTCTTTCTCTCTGGGTGCAAGCTGAGACTGTCAGAAGCTTTTGGCTGCCTGTTTACACAGTGTTGTATACCTTTTCTTGTGTGAATTGTTGGTCTAGCTGGAGATGTCTGATTTGTGTTTTGAAATCTGAAAAATAAATGCCCAAACCGTGTAACAGTTGGGAACCTTCAGCTAGGACAGTCACTTACCCTGCAAGCAGATACTGCTACTCTCCTGAGTCCTCCACCCTCGTCTGCCCATTTGTTTTGAGTTATTTCAGATGCTTTAGGTAACCAACTGTGAATATCCCTGTATGAAACGTGCTTGGGTTTTTTCACAGATCCCGAAGCAGATACTTGTTGCAATAGTGTTACTTCCACCTGAGTTTTGCCTGAGACAGATAGTCTAGCGTATTATCCCATTAAAATAAACTCATTATCTTTCAGTAGATTCAACAAGCATTGACCATCACAAGACCTTCAATGTTGATTAAAGTCTTCATGCACTCTTCCTGTGCCAATAATAGACTTAATTAGTGTATACCTTGCTGCTAAAAAGGCCTTTTTTTGTCTCAAAAAAAAAAAAAGAAAAGATAAATTTATTATATATTATAGACCTCACTTGTGATTTTCACCTACTTGCTTCAACATCTGTGTTTCAGTTTTAGTTTCACAAAATAAGTTTTGACACTTGATCTGGAAGTTACTGTGAAAATGTGAAAACAGAATAGTTTTGCAAATAAAGCAAAACAAGGCTTTTCTTCTCATAGAAATTACAAGGTTATCTAAGTAAGTTCAGAGCTTGGTGAAGACAGAGTCTGACTAATTTATATTTATAT
>NW_009950409.1:0-1002 GCF_000696875.1 Nestor notabilis
TAAGGTCCCTTCAACCCAAACCGGTCTGTGACTTTATGTTCCTATGGCCATGGGCAGCAGTGCAGAAGACCATGAAGGAGAGGACTGCCCTCCTGTACTGCCCTGAACATGTGAACTCAACTTAAGTTCCCCGTTTGCACCTTTCAGAGCTCACCCTCAGCATCCCATGAGGCACGGAAAACAAACTCTGGAAAGTTTTAATATAATCAACTTGGAATTCATGAGCTCTACAGATTTTATCACAAATCATCACAGTGACCTAGTACCCTGCGTGTGATCATAACTTCTCTGTACCCTTCTGTTGAAAGGGCTTATAGCACTGTCCTGCCTTGCAAGGCAGTGAGGACACATGCTAAAGACAATGAGATGTTCACAGATCAGCAGTGAAGGCATTAGGCCAGGTGAAGGTAAGTAAAGCCATCCCAACCCAGCATGGGGTTCACAGCAGGAGCCTGTCTCCAACTACGACCAGGGGGAAGAGGCGAGAAAACACAGAATAACCTGCCCATAATGTCTTTACAAACACCAGTTTATTTCTAGCTTCTAATATCCACATATTAATAAGAGAAAAAAATATCATTTATCCACACATCTGGGAATCAGCAATGACTAATAACTGCTTCCAGGAAAAGACGGACCCAGCTGCAAAGCCACTCCTCAATAATTAGGAATTGTCATCCCTGTCCATTTTCTCTCTCCAGGAACACCAATAGCAGGAGGTTTCAGGCACAAAGGCAGCACTGGCCCAGCAAATCCCTGTGATACTTTCTCAGAAACCTTTTCACAGCTCTTTGCTCATCCTTCACACTTCAAAGGCACCCACCACCTGGATGATCTGGTCTTGGTTCTCCTGGCAGAAGCAACTCTGCCTGCAGCTTCTGCTCTGCCACAGACCTTGTACGTGAGCTTAAGCATTAAGACATAGAGCTGGTGAGTTCTCAGAAACTGATAATGACACCTTCTTGGTCTATTCATAGAATCATAGAATGAACCAGGTTGGAA
>NW_009950410.1:0-982 GCF_000696875.1 Nestor notabilis
CTGCAGCAGAGGGGGAGATCATCAATTTGAATTTCCCTGTGATAGTGCGAAATCAGAGACCGAATACCTGGGAACCCATGTGATGGGAGCTGGTAAAGGAACTGCAAAAGACCATTATGCAGTACAGTCTAACTTCCCCATTTGCACGAAGTTTATTACAGATGGCATTAAATGGTGAACTCATGACTCCCTTTGACATTTCCGCACTAGCTGATTTGATTTTCACACCTATGCAGAAGGCGTTATTCAAAGTGCATTGGAGGGAAGCCTGTGATAATTGGGACATCCCCTTGTGGGGGCAGGAATCCCACAGCTGATGGGGGATCCCCCTGTGGCAACCCCCAATTGCAGGCATGACTGGCCCCCACAAGGGGGACAGTCGCAGATTTAGCATTGCAGGCAATGTTAAAGGTGCCAGATACTGTTAACACTGCAAAGGCATTTACAAGCTTTCGACAGAAGGTGGAAGAGCTATATATGCAATTCACTGATCGCCTCTATAATGCAGTTTACAAGCAGGTCGAGAATGATGCAGCCAAGGAAGCTTTGCTACTGAAATTAGCAGTAGAAAATGTTAATTCTGACTGCTGCAAAATTTTACAAACATTGCGGAATCTGACCATAGTGGACATGATAGAAGCTTGTAATAGGGTGGGCTCTATTGAACATCATAACGAAAGTCTTGCCAGAGCTTTAGCAGCGGCTCCCCAGACACATACAAAACATTGTCTTCTCTGTGGCAAAACTGGCCACTTTAAGAGGGATTGTCCTCAACGAAGTGGGGTGGAGGGAGGTGGGCCCGGAATCTGTCCACGTTGCCGAAAAGGCTGTCACTGTGCCAATCAGTGCTGGCCAAAATGTAATCTGAGAGAGGTACTGCTGCAGGGAAATGGGAAGCGCAGCGCGACTTGGGGCCACGTGCAGACACAAGCCGCCTGGATGAACAGCCACCTGCCCTGGGTTCAGCTGTAGCAGTCATTTT
>NW_009950411.1:0-1046 GCF_000696875.1 Nestor notabilis
GTTGCTCTGAGCCCCTGTGTCCAACCTGGCCACCTTCTCCCCAGGTGTTTTTATTCATTACTACTCTCTGGCCTTTGCTCTGTTACCCCTGAGGGTGGTTCCCAGCCAGAGCACTCAGAAACATCACCACCAGCTTCACCCATCCTCTCCGGATCTCCTTCTCCTTCACAGCCATTCATTGTCACTCCCAAGAGCATCCCACCACAGTTTGCTGCTCATCACTGCTTGGGGAGCAGGGACCTGGAGGTCTTCCCCAGCAGACCCAAGCCCTGTTCTCCTTCCTCGTTACCCAGCCAGCACTGGGCTGCACCTCTGCCGGCACCTCCATCCTCTCTGGGCACGATCCCTCTCTTTTTTGACAGGGAGGACACGGTGTGAATTAGAGACAAATCACTGCACTGGGGTTTTTCCAGAGTCCCCAAACTGCCTCCCTGACCCCAAACCCTGCAGGGCAGAGCTCAGCCCTTCTGCCAAGCCCCCGCCGCCTTCCATCCACTGCAGTCACAAAGCCCCGTTTGAGGCCTCCATCCATCTCCAGCAGTGTAATGAGGCATCCTCAGTGGGGACACAGCAATTAAAATCCCTGGCATGATGGCACATGGGTGGCTCCATCGGTGGCTGCTGCCAGCACCCAGTTCGGGGTGAGCGGGTAACGCTGCTCCGGGCAGCACCTCAAATGCTGCATCTCCCCATGGGTGAACAATCGGCTCCTTCTTCTGAGTTCAAAGAAGAATCAACTCTAATAAAGAGGGAACAAAGGCCCCAGGAAAACTGGGAGTCAAGTTTATTTGCAAACGGGATATGAAGTGAAGGGCCTGGAACAAAGGTGTTCTGTCAGGGACAGGCACTAAGGGGCTCTTTACCCGCGCTAATTGCCACTTCCTCCACGATATCCATTTATCTTGCAGCTGAAACGGCCTCCTCAGCCCTGCAGGTTCAAGCACTGCTTGTGTGCAACACTGCCCGGCACAATTAGTGTGCAAGGAGCAGTGGCTGCTGCAGTCCCACCATCCAAACCCACCAGGAAGCTTCATGCCTCCCCAAAC
>NW_009950412.1:0-1044 GCF_000696875.1 Nestor notabilis
CCTGGCTGCCATGATTCTTAACTTCTTTTTATACCCTTTATAAATAACTGCTCTGTACTTAGCTAATTTTTGCTTGTTCTGCAAGATGCAGGACTTGGGTTGGTTGTAGTATTACCTTTTAAGTGTTGATGAAGATCTTGTATAGCTCAAATGTGCTGTGTCTTGTACAGTTAAGGAGCAAACCTCTGTGCATCCCTAGTCTACAGCCAATGGGATGATAGGCAGATGTAGGTTCTTCTATAAATGTTATGTTTTATAAGTTATTAGAATACTGTGAACAAACCTGTCATGGTGAATGATGATTCTTTTCTTTTGTTAATTAAGTCCTCTTGTACCAGAAGTTGTTTCACTGAAATATATGGGAATGTGCGAAGTCGGCACTCTTGATTTCTCCTTTAGCCTCATAATCTATTTTTCAAAAATGTACTATTCAGATTTGCCTTCTGGTGCTAGATAAGAGATCATTAATCTGCTCTCCTGAGAGCAAACATACGAATGAAGAAAGACAGAAGTTCATGAAAGCTACACCTCTAAATAGCATGAAAGAAAAACTCTTAGAATGCAAATACGGCATTACTACAGCATGACTGCAGGATTCATGGAGAAAACAAAAAGCTGATAGCAACTGCTACAGAACATGGCTTTGTTATGTGTTATAACCCAACTCTCCCTGTTGAAGCACATGCGAGTCTGAGCTGGCTGCTCTGATGTCCTCTGTTCACTTACGCTCAGTGTCAAACAATGTCTACTAGGTCTGAAGTGTTGTTCGTGCCCGTAAAGGCTTATTTAAGATGGACCAAACACTGTGTTCTCATAGCGTTGCATGGCCTTATTTGCAGTAGGAAAAGCTGGATGGATGTCTTTGTTCAGCTAATTAAGAAGCTAAACTGGGAGAAGAAGGCGCTGCAGATGAAGGCAGCGCTTCTCCGAACTCTCCCGGCCCGTGGAATGCCGGAATCATGAGCGTACTGGCGCCCGGCTCCTGCAGCGGTCCCCCCAGCCCGACCTCTCGGAGCGATACGCCAAGAGCAGGGCGCGGGACAG
>NW_009950413.1:0-1032 GCF_000696875.1 Nestor notabilis
AGCTTGTGATTATCTCCAAGGACAAAGATTCCTCAATCCCTCTGGGCAACCTGTGCCAGGGTTCACTCACCTTCACAGTGGAGCCTCCTGTGTTTCAGTTTATGCTCAGCACTTCTGGTCCCTGTCTCTGGGCACCACTGAAAAAGACCCTGTCTCCATCCTTTAGGCACCCTCACTTCAGGTATCTATATACATGGATGAGACCCCCCCAATTTTTTCCTATTATTACTTTAAATCTGACAATGCAGTTTAGCTTTATTCCCTTTATTGTTAGATAGTGAATTATTCAATTTTGCTTTTAACAGGGCAGTGTAACCTTCCCAAAAACAAATTCCAAATGAATGCGTTTCAACTATATTCTCTGATATTCCTGTTGGCTAATTTACTACAAATAGGAATTTCATATAGCTGTGTCCATATACACGTATTCCATTATACGGCCTTTCAAATATGCCAAGATAACCATTCTGTGGATTCCAAGGTTATTTAATATGCTTTAAAAAAATTGACACTTCACAGTAACAGATTCTAGTGACAGAGAAGTAGTGGCAAACTTCATAAACACCTATTTCTGTTTTGGGGGAGGGTGGTTATGCTTCATTTAATATTAGAAACTTCAGAGTGCATTTATTAGACATACAGATTTCACAATGATAAACATAGAATATAATTTGCTCAAATTTATTATATAGTTCTAAATAAATTGCAGGAATGTCCTATAAAAAGAAACAGAATTTAAATACACTAATGCCAAACAAAGACGTGCAAAAGAGTAAATTTACAGATTAAAAAGTAATCAAGCACTAAGTGTAGGAATATATAGTTTATAATGATTTTTTCTAATTATTTGACTATATGTCCCAACACCTTGACAGTAGTAAATTTATTTTTATCTTGTCATAACTCACAGTTTAGCACTTAGATTAGTCATCACTGCATAAAAGGGTAGATTAAACTATAAAATCTCACCATAGAACTAGCAAGGTTTCCACAAAGATGCTGTGCTAAGGAAGTAATAAAAGGGCCCCCCCC
>NW_009950414.1:0-1042 GCF_000696875.1 Nestor notabilis
CTTAATTGAGCCTGACGTCTGCCCTGTGCTTTATCTCCCAAGGGAATGGATGAAGAAGGAAACAAGGAAACTCTGCTCGGGACTTTCACCTATGACATAGCCAAGGAGCCGACCCAGACCTTCCTTCTGCAGGTACGGGAAGTGTGCGTGGGCAAGAGGCCAGGGCAGAAACGCACATTTGCCAGCAAGCCCGTGGCAGGAGAAGTGTGGACGGTCCCTCCAGGCGCAGAGGTTCCACGCTGGCTGAGGGAGATGTGGCTGAGGGCTATGCAGCCCTCAGCAAGGGCAGCAAAAATAAGAGCAAAACCCATATTGGCCCCATGGGTGTGCAGGTGCCCAGAGCTCCCTACCTGTGCCTGCTGTTTCTTGGGGCCGTGCCAGCCACACACGTGCTGCACGCTGCCCTAAAACACAAGTGTTGGGTGGCGAGAGCCAACGGGCAGCACCGTGGGGATGCCCAACCGGCAGCTGCAGGGTGGCCGCATCTCTGGACCTGGGCTCTGCGCAGCACGCAGGTGGAGGAGCCTCAAGGCGCTGCCGCAGCCCGTGCACAGCAGCGCTCCCCGGCCACTGCAGCACAGAGGCCACCGCAAAGGGAAGAGGTGGTGGGGCAGGGACCGAGCCTCAGCTAGGCAGGCGGTGGCAGGGAGGGCACCCAGCACCCTGTCCCAGCAGCAGGAGCACTTTCCCCAGGCTCCATTTTGGCCCTGACCCGGCAGCCATTAGGTCTGCGCAGCAGCCCAGCCTGCTCGCTCACGCCAGGGCTTTGCTCTGCAGAGGCACTGCGGTGGGAGAAGGGAAGGAGGGAGAAGCTGTCCGCCGGGCCAGGGCGGGAGCGCACCTCCCAGAGCAAGGGCCAGCCTGGCAGAGGAAGATGCGTGGGGCCTCCTGCCGCTCCCTGCACTCCACGAGTGACACGTCTCCTTGCCATGTTTGCTTTGCAGACCGAGCTTCCCAGAGCCTTTCGGTTTATCAGACTTGCCATACAGAGCAACTGGGGCAAGTTGGGCAACACCTGCATTTATCGAGTGCAGGTTCATGG
>NW_009950415.1:0-1048 GCF_000696875.1 Nestor notabilis
GAAAGGTGTTAAGAGCCTCTGATATTAATTAAGTTAATAGTTTGGGATTTAAGACAGGACATCAAACATGCCTGCTGTATTACAAGCTCCTTGCGTTTGCCTGCTCCAAAATCCCAGAGCAAAATTATGCCACTGCAGATGCATGGACACAGGTTATGCTTTGCAGATTTCAATCAAGCAAAATTTACCATTCAGCTGGGTCCTTTCCAGACACAGAAGAGGTTGACCTTGAAGAATTACTGTGAAAGCTTCAGAAGATGGTCAGCATTTGATCCTGCATAAAATGTAATCATTGGGAATATCAGGAGATCATGTCTAAATGAGCACTCTGCTCTATCCCACAGTGGTCTTATTTTCCTATTAGCAAAATGAGTGATTTATTCTTGCTCCAGCCTTAGGGGTGGGGAAAATCTCTGTGCACCAGGGATTTCTCCTCTGGTCTTCCAGGTAGTTGCACCAACACTCACAGAATGGTTTGGTGTGGGTAATGTTTGTACAGTTTGCCCAGGAAAGTCACTTTTACCCAGTTGAGGCTGCACTTTTACCTTGGTCTGTCTCTGATTACACAGTAAAATATGCAGCCAAGCCAACTTGCTCTGCTCCATTTCTTCTGCCTTGAGGATGACAGTCCCATCTCTCGACAGCTTTAAGGCTGCTCTGCACTATGGGGTTGTCGTACCCATTCTCTCCATCTTTCTCCTTCATCCCCATTTCTTTCCTTTCACACACACACAATTAAAGTGAAATCCTTTCCAAACCTCCTCATTGCAGTCAGTCTCATAAACTACCATAAGCTAAATCTCTAATGAAGATGCAGAGATTCAGGTCCTCTGCAACCTGATTCATTATTCACTGATAAAGTCCCAACAAGACCCTGTAAATGCTTCTCTAAAGGATTAATTTTTTGCCTCACCTCTAAACCCTAAATTCACACAGTGCTGTTCTGCAGACATTCATTGACTCTTTATCCTCTTTATCTAAATTCCGCTATATCTAATATATCCTCTATTCCTCTTCATCTAATTATCCTCTTACCTAAATTCTCCTT
>NW_009950416.1:0-1040 GCF_000696875.1 Nestor notabilis
CCTTTATCAGTGTATGAAAGCACATAGCAGAGGATGTGCTTGTGAAAATGAACTGCATGTATATACAATTACATTTATTGGTTCCTTTAACCCATTTAGAAGTACATGTTTTTTACAGAAAGTTTGGACTTACTGTCTATGAACCCATTAACCATTATCAACACAGTGTAACGCTTCTGACATGGAAGAATTTGGGAGCTCAGGTCATGCTGCAGCAATGCTCAGGAAACTATAGTTGTGAAACTTTGACTTGGATTCATATCTGTACCTCTTAAGACAGTTGTCTGGCATCGTGGTTGCACCATGGCAGAGATCACTGCAAGTAGCTGTGGCACAGGGGCCTTCCTTGTGTTCATGAGATTCTTGAGCGCAGAGATTCAAGGCCTCCTATCAATGCAGAGTAGGGACAGAGTAGATACAGTAGTTAGCCACTAACGGGACTGGCCAAATGCTACAAGTGAGCAGAGATGATCATCAAAACTGTGGCACACTGAATTTATATGGTGCAATGCTACTGAAAAAAAACACCCTGTTCCTTCTGAAATGACGCCTTTCCTCACTGGTCCCAAAGCCCATGCCTGCTTGTAAGCTGCTCAGCTTTGGCTGTAGTACTTGCCTACACTTTGATTCACAGTAGTAGTTTAGACATAAATCAGATACTGCTCTGGAAAACACATTGCCCCAATTCTTGTGACAGCAGAGTGAAGTGAGAAGCAGCTGGATTTTTGAGGAACACTTTCTGTGCTGCAGATTTCTGATCTTTGTGAGGACAAACAAGTAAAGACGTATCCTGCTTTCATCACAAAGCAGAGGAAATCACTGGCATCAGATGAGTCCTGCTACCACATGGGAATACAGATAAACAGGCTTAGAAAAACTAAGACATACGGAAAGATGGGAGTAAAAGTTACACGGACAATACAGTATATAATAGTACAAATGGCTAAAGTAAAAGCAGCTCCAGGATGCAGCCAAAAGTCTCTTCACTTGGGACTGCACTCACCTCAGCTATTCATAGAATCCTAAAATAGTTTGGGTTG
>NW_009950417.1:0-981 GCF_000696875.1 Nestor notabilis
TCTTTCCCTGTCTGTATGAGTGCTCTCCAGTTTCACTTTTACACTCACTGCAGTCAGCTGTTACCAGTTGCTTTAATAACTTGAATTCAAATCCAGTTTCTCCCCAAGCTTTTAATGCCACACAAAAACTATTGATACTTATGGTTTTTCAATACTAGAACTTTATTATTCTCAATGCCAAAATTTGGTAAGTCTCTGTCTCTAAGTAATTCTTAGGATCGTCTGTATGTTTTCCTCTGGCATAAGCATGTATGAAATGTGTTCAGCAAGCTTACCCCACTGCAACATGATTTTCATTCCACACACACTGGGCAAGACCAGATGTTGCTTAATGCTGTATAGAGCAGCTCTTAAGCACTGAGGCTAAACCTTAGATATGCATATGAAGTTTCCACTAAGCAGACAGTGTGATTTCTCGTGATTACATTTAGCTTGATTTTTTGTTGTGTGGTGTGACCTGGTTCCTACCCCTATTGCTAGAGTGCACCTTAGTCCTTGCCTGGACTGGTAATCTGCATTTCCTGTAAATGGCGACCAGGATGTACAGGGCTGCTTTCCCTCTCAGTGCTCACCCTAGAGTAGACAAGACATAGGAAATGAGTTGAACATGTAGGTAGTCTAGATGTGTTTTAAACATATATAAACAGAAAAGACAACCAACTGTTCAACCACCCACCAAAATGAAATACTGTAATTTGACCAAACCTGAAAAAAAGAAGAGAGATTAAATGAAAAAGCTTTCTAACAATTTGCTTTCAAATACTATAAAGTATTTTTTAAAAGCCAATTAATTTTAAGATGCTTTCAGGATATATGATATATGCAACAAATACCTTCTTGGAAAATTATGTGACTACCATTATTTTCTGTATATCTCTTTCCAATGTGGAACGGCCAGTTGCAGTTCAAAAATGAACTATGTTTCAGTTAGTCCTAAAATACAAATACAAAAAGTTGTTAAAAACTGTTTGGTTTTTTTTT
>NW_009950418.1:0-1048 GCF_000696875.1 Nestor notabilis
TAAGGTCCTTTCCAACCAAAACCATTCTGTGGCTCTGTGTTTAGGATTATACTTTGAAACTGCCTGCAGTAACAGGTGGTTAAAAGCTGGTATTGGAGGGAGTAATTTTTAGCTGTTGTTCCTAAAGCTTTCTGTTTAGGTAGCTGGCAGTAAAGGTTTTCTGTGAGTAAATGGAGCATTTATACATGCTTTTAGGTTATAGGCTTGAATTTCCATGGCTAGTCCAAAGGAAAATACCAACAGCTGAGCTGTAAGTACTGGAAATATGACATTTATAATAGGCATATTGATGCAGTGTTAGCTGTGGTAAGCAGCAGGGTGGGAGCTGTATTAGCACAGTCTACAGGAATAGGAGCTGATGAGAATGAAACTTTCCTCTTTACTAATCTTCCAATAGGGGAATTCCTGAAGATTCTGTCTTCTGACTTATCTGTAATGCTTGAACAGAGGTTCTTTGTGGTAGTGCTGGAAGATAAAACACAGGCATATTCAACATGAAAGGTTCTTTTATTGCTGTGATCTCCCTTGAAAAAGTTAGGTTTTGTGGTAGGTTGAGCATTCTGGTTCAGTGAGACTTATGGTACCTGCTAGTTCTTTGGAGGTCCTACAAGCAAAGAGTATTTAAACCTTCTGTTACCATGAACATTTTTGCCTATTTTACCAATGGTTTGACTATTTTGGATTTTAGCATTTTTAATAAAACTGTAATTACTATACAACATGAAGCCACATTAGCCATGTCATCTCCGATAGGAGCCATGCCCATGAGAAGACATAAGAAACCATGTAGATAATACCACGCGTAACCAATAAAATAACATAGTGTTTTTTCTTAATCCCACCTGGAGTTGGGCCAAGTGGCTAAGAAGGTGGGCTAGCTAGGTGCATACACACACAAGTATTATTATTGAATTTCTTTCACTTGAACCAAACATGAACTTCTGCTTACTCTGATTTTTTGCTTACCCTCCTATGAAGACAGGCTGGAGAAGCATCAGGGGGAAACCTTATAGCAGCCTTCTAATACCTAAAAGGAGCCTACAAGAAA
>NW_009950419.1:0-937 GCF_000696875.1 Nestor notabilis
GCCAGGGATGGGGCAGCCACAGCTTCCTTGAACAACCTGTGCCCAGGGCCTCACCACTCACAGTAAAGAATTGATTGTGGATGACGCTGTAAAGGATAAACACAACTCTCAAGTGTGGGGACTGTAACAATTTGTACACTAGAGACAAATGCCCAACTTGTTCCACAGCTGCTTAGATAACAGAACTTGGAGAAACACACGACAACTCCTTGAGCTTGATTTCACAACATTGCCCACAGAACAATTAGTAAATTTAAGATGCTCTGCACCCACTCAGAATGGAAACCAAACACTTCAGCTTTATTTATAAAGAGGAACAAACAGTCCTCTATAATAAACTACTCATTGAAGACCTGCTCTTTCTTCAAAAGGCTAGCTATGCTGTGCAGAAATACTCCATGCAGCTTCTTCCATCACTTCTACCACCCCAGCTACCTCCTCAAATGGATTTTTAATCCCTTCTTTTCATTAATCTAGTCTGCTGCAGGATACAGCATGACCAACGATCTCTGTTAAGTCAAGAAGGTGAGGAGTCACAGTGAAATCATTACAGTACATCAATGTATTAAGAATTCCGAGTGCTAAATTCAGCTGCAGTCTCAAAGTGGCACACTGATCATCCAACTTTTAATTTACTACTCCTTGATGGTGGGAATTTAACTTAATACACGCAATTAAAATTAATTTCATTATTTCAAATGATGCAATTCAATATTACAACTCTTAAGATACAAAGTCAATACCGGTACTGATCTACTTCTGGTTGCCATTAACAGGAACTAGGAATGTAAAATGACCACACACAAAGGAATAAATTCAGTACTATTTTACTGGTAGCAAGTCTGACTGTGTTGACCTGATTCCTGTCATCACAGCACCACCACATTGTAACACAATATCCTCCTGTTTGTTTTTCAAAATAGTATTTTATGTCATA
>NW_009950420.1:0-960 GCF_000696875.1 Nestor notabilis
TTGCCTTACATATGCTTGACTGGAGGCTCTGGTCCCAGAAAACAAGCTTGGATTTCTGTGGCAGCATTATCGTCTAGATGGGAAACCATCAGCAGTTGATGCAAAACTTTCAGATGTAGAGCAGAGTTGCAGAGCCCCTCTGCTGTAAGCTAGTACCATGACCATCACCCTTTCATGTAGTTTTGGAAGTCCATGCCTGATTTCAAGAGTGTCAGTCACCCTGTAGAGCTCTGCAACTCCAACTCAGTAGCCAGTTTGCAAGGAGTAAGTCCACCAGTGGTGACTGAACTGCCTCAGATACTGTCCTTCAAACTATCTTCCTTCAAATAGCAATAACAGGAGACACCAACAAAATCTTTCAAGCCTTTGATCTTTGTGAGTTTGTGAATTATGAAAGGGAAGCCACATTTCAGGATTGCTATAACTACCTAAACCTCATGACTACCACTTCATGCTATGCAAGCCTTGAAGGCCGATCAGTATAGACTTACAAGCATCTTCACAGGCTTCGCTAGAAGGTATGATGTGTGTGCCTTACCTAACTTTGGCCTAGGAGCTGATGAAGACTAATGCCTTATTTACCATCAGGTACAACATCTTTAATACTGTTTGGGTGCTTGTTTACACCAGAAGAGATGTTGGTGGGTCATGATAATATGCCTCGACAATGACGGAATCCACTTCTGGTTAAATTGACCCTTAGAACACGTGGGCACGAAGTCAAAAGTGCTTGTCTTGAATGCAAGGGGCTATGTAAGGTGTGAGGATTAATGTTCACAATTCTCAACTCATAGGTGCCTGTTGTCCCTTGTAAATCATCTGTAAGGACTCAGGGCAGCCTTTCCATTCAGACAGGAATACTAAGGATTTTAAGTATGACCTCCCATATTCTCCAAATGATGCAGGCACTGAGGATGGTACTCATGTACATGATTGAGAAGGGCTATGAACTTAGTACGT
>NW_009950421.1:0-946 GCF_000696875.1 Nestor notabilis
CCTGTCACTGAAGGAGATTAGCCACGCTTGAAAATCTTAGCCAAAATCACTTTCTTCTGCAGCTTCATACTTACAGTTCATAGGATGGGATGTTTCACTCAATTTATAGCAACACGCCAACAATAATAGCAATAAACTTAATAATAATAATAAAATTGAATTATGAGATTAATAAGCTTTTCCACATTAAGTTTTCATCCTTTCTTATAATTTTTAAGAATGTAGTTTTACTGTCCATAATGAGCAAAGCTCCAGCTGGGCATACAACTTGTCTATTATGGTTTTCACACCATTTAGCCTTTATTTTTCCCATGTGATTTTTTGTTGTGGAGATTCTGATGTGAAGGACCACTGTATAACAGGAATGATGTCTCCTAAAGGGTATAAAAGGTTTGTCTGAAAACTAGTTTGTTGTCACCAAGAAAAATCCCAGAAAGGCAATGAAGGCTCAAAACCTGGTGTCCTTCCTTGTCTGTGGCACAAATAGGTTGCAGCCAGACCATTACATATGTCTTTATAAATGTATGTGGTTATAAGAGACTGAATGCATGAAATTTATGACGATAAGCACCAGTAGAAGCAACTTACTTGTAGTTTTGGACAGTCAGATTGAGTGCACCCTCAGCTTAATGGCTATAACTTAAAATCATTAGATATAAAAGTGCAGCAAAACATGGTTTTCCTTTTGTGTCCATTTCTGCTTTACCATTTGAATGTAATCCCAGACAACTACATTCAATGGATAAAACCACCTTTTTGCTATAACTCTTCAGTATATAATTTGTATGAATATACCAAGTAATTTGATAGGAAGAAGTCACCACAGACTGTATTAAATAATTACATCATTCAGATTAAGGTCTCTTCTGCTCTGATTATCACTGTAGTGACTACAAGCATGAATAGGGGACTTTTGCCTGATATTTTGCTACCATTTGTGGAAATA
>NW_009950422.1:0-990 GCF_000696875.1 Nestor notabilis
GTCATAATGAAGTAAGCCTTCTTGTGAACCTCTTCTAAGTAACAGATTTTGGAACTGGACTGTGTTGGGCACAATTTGCAGTTTGCTCTAAAATGAAATGTGGAAACAGGATGTTCTGCTTGTGAACCACATGTCTCTTGAGCTTTGTACTTACCTGAAATGTGACCACCACCAAAATGAAACTGCATGGACTTTTAGAGCGTTTGTTCTGATCTGCTGAATCGTTGCTGAAATGTCTTAACAGCAACTTCCTTTTTAAACGGAATTGTATTTCTAATACACAAACAGACATTAAACTTTCAGTAGCAGCCAATAAAACAATTCCACTCTGACAAGGTGCAATCAGGAGGAAATTTTATATAACACTGCAAGTAATAAATTATGCATAGCAAGACTAAATTCATAATAAGTATACTGTGAAACAAAATACATTAGAATAGTTGAAGAAATAATTAATTACAGGGTTAGGATATAAACAGTAATGCATCTCAGGCAGAAGCGAATAACAAAACTGAAGGAAAGATAATTGTGGGCTGAGTTTGTTCAAGAGAAACAACATTTACAGGTGGGAAAATGCATCCAATCTTACAGAATGACAATTTAAGTACTTGCAAAGAACCAGCACAAGCTTTATGCATGTTAAATCCCACCAAAGGAGTAGGACATTAGAGATCCTGCTTGTATGTATGGCTTGAGGTCTGAACAGAAATGCATTGCACTGAGTGAACAAGCTCCCTCTAAGTCTTCCTGATACCCCAATTGCAATTCCACAGCCACTCAAGCAAAGGATGCTTTCACAAACAGCAAAATTAGAATAATTTCCTGAAATCTTGAAGTGGTAGAAATTCATAAAATACATAAGCCTGTAACTATGTGGAAGTTTTGTAAGAAGGGTAAGTTGCAAACCTATGCTAGGGAGGCATTACCCAGTCTCAGAGTAAGTAAAACCAGCACATCTGGTAAACTGTAAGTTGACAGCAGAAAACCTGG
>NW_009950423.1:0-1045 GCF_000696875.1 Nestor notabilis
TAAAGGCTCTCACACTCACTATTCCCACCTCGCTCATTGCTTCAAACTTCTGGATGCCTCTGGCTGTTTCTTCACACCCTTCCAGGTTCTTTGAGATTCTCCAGCCTCTCAGTTCTCCAGGGCTGGCAGAGAGAAGCAGGGATGCTGGGCAAGACTATTTACAATACTTGAGACTGGACACAGTACAGATGGATATAATGGTTTGCCAAAAGAATTGGAGTAACTTTACAAGGAGACCAAATGTCTCCTGAAAAGAATAACTACTACTACCTATTTACCTATTGTACAGAACAGTTTGTGTATGAAAGGGAATGTTTATTCCTCTTAACAGAAGCCTGACAACAACAAAAGAAAGAAGTCGATTCCTCCCTCATACAAAAGACATAAGAGCAGGCATAAATTTGAAGTCGATTGAATTTATACTCTTAAAAGCCCTTATCTAAGCAAAGCACGTTGTCTACCACCAACTACTCACATCAGCTCTTATTTCCTCATACAGAATCATCTTTCCCCAGTCTCAGCCCTACTTTCAGAGGCAAAGTTGAAGCTTTTTGACAAACAGGGGGGGACTTCAAATCCCAGAGAGGAGCATTTCATGCAGGGAACCGAAGGCAGCTCCAGAAAGGCTTGGGAAAGCTGCCAAGCCTGGTTTTGTGCCTTACAACTTCTGAATATCCGGGGGCACCACTGACTGAAAACCAACGATGTAAAGAATTCTCCCCCCCTGAAAAGAACTTACTTCTCCTCTTCTCACATCTATTCAGAACTGAAAGCAAATGCAGCTGAAGACAGTTCCCTAGGACAGGATAAATGAGTTTCCATCCCCAAAGAAAACACTCACAGCTCTCCACAGCAGCCCATTCACATGGCCTGTAAAGCACTTTTTTGTGACCTGAATTTTGCTGTTCAAATGCAATGGGAGACAGTGGTGCACTCAAAGAATAACTCAGACACTCAAAGATTCTTTCCGAAAGCTTTTGCTATACAAGTTAGAATCATAGAATGAATCATAGAATAGAACCACAGAATCCCAGAGTGGTTTGTG
>NW_009950424.1:0-1049 GCF_000696875.1 Nestor notabilis
GCGCCTCTCTATGTGCATCCCGTGTCCCTGCACCTATGGGTGCCTTTCTGTGTGCATCCTATGTCCCTATGCCTATGGGTGCGCATCCCATGTCCCTGCGCCCAGGGGTGCCTCTCTGTGTGTATCCCATGTCCCTGCGCCCATGGGTGCCTCTCTGTGCGCATCCTATGTCCCTGCACCTACGGTTGCACATCCCGTGTCCCCGCACCCATGGATGCTCATCCCGTGCCCCTGCGCCTATGGGTGCCCAGCTGTGCTCGTCCCATGTCCCTGAACCTACGGGTGTCTGTCTGTGCTCATCCCAAGCCCCTGCACTCATGGGTGCCTCTCTGTGTGCACCCCATGTCCCTGCACCTATGGGTGTCTGTCTGAGCTCATCCCGTGTCCCTGCACCCACGGGTGTCTGTATGTCCTACTCTGATGTCCCCTGTTCCTGGGTGTCCCCCTCTGATGGCCCTGCACCCCTAGATGTCCTTCTGTCCTTCTCCCATGTCCCTGCACCCATGGGTGTCCATCTGTCCTCCTCTGATGTCCCCTGCTCTTAGGGGTCCTTCTCTGATGGGCCTGCACCCCTGGGTGTCTGTCTGTGCTCATCCCGTATCCCTGCACCCATGGGTGTCCTTCTGCCCCCTCTGATGTCCCCTCCTCCTGGGGATGGCACTATCCCCTGCATATCCCTGCATCCCTGGATCTGTCTCCCTCTGATATCCCCAGCTCCGAGGGACATTGTTGTCCCTCTTCCATTGTCCCTTGCCCAGGGGACACCCTTATCCCCCCTCTAACGCGGCAGCTCCTGGGACATCAGCCTCTTGGTGTCCCTTGTCCTGGGGACGTCTCTATCCCTATCAACCAGTCCTCTTCCAACCAACCCTACTCAACTGTCCTCCTCCAGCTCCCTGGGGACACCATGGTCCCGATGGCCACCAACCCATCTCCTTCCAACGGCCTCAACTCAACCCGTCCCCTTCCAATGACCTCAACTCAACCCGTCTCCTTCCAATGACCTCAACTCAACCCATCCCCTTCCAAGGGCCTCAACTCAACCCGTC
>NW_009950425.1:0-985 GCF_000696875.1 Nestor notabilis
CAATAAAGTAAGGCAAGGAAGAGTTAGAAAACCTGTTTAACTGTTAAAGTACCTGTCATTAGGAGGATGCAGTTCTCTGCAGAACAGAAATACCTCCCTCACTCCTGGTGCTTTTCAGGCTGAGATACAACAGTGCCTTTTGATATTTGTTTGGATGAGGTCGGTGTGTCTCTATGGCTTACAGGGTTCTGCTTCAGAGACTGTTCATCTGGGGAGCTGGCCTGATGAGCCTTGCCTCATTGGCTGCTTGGTGAGAACTTGTCCTCCTTTTCCATAAGGATGCAGTGCCTGATTGGGGATCAAAGGTCCCACTGCAGTGCAGAGCTGTGGTGTTTGCTCTCAGCCAAGGCCAGGCTGGCCACCCCAGCTGCGGTTACAAGCCTGAGCTCACAGCGCGAGGCAGCTGGGCACAGTGCAGGAGCAGGTTTAGCGCAACACCACAGACATGATGAAACAAAACAGATTTCTTCTAGCATGGCTGTAATAGAGAAAATACAGATCCCCTAATCAAGCCACTGGGATGACAGTCTGAGACACGCAAGGAGAGACTTAACTGCATTCTCATCCTTAACATCCTTATTTCTGGCAGTGTGGTGTTTCCTTGGTATTTAAGCAAAGACACGATATGCATGGCTGGCTCCTGTTCTGGAGCCTTTCTTTGTACATTTACGGTTTCTGTTTGGTCCCTTCCCCACATTCAGTAAAAAGTTAATTTAGTGAACTTTTCCCCTTAACGTTTTCCCCCTAACAACCAACCACCAAAGGAGACCATGGGAAAAACAAGGCTGAAGACAGTTGTACAGTCAGGAAAAGGGGAGAGAAAGCGGCTTACCACAACACTGTGGATGGAGGTTGATCCACCACTCAGAAGTGAAATGAATGCTGAGATTAACAATGTGCTTCTACCGCATCCTGGCCTGAGGCAGAGCAGCCCTGAGCATCTTGCACCAACACGCTTCCCCATGACAGGAGCCATGGGTCAAGC
>NW_009950426.1:0-1050 GCF_000696875.1 Nestor notabilis
GGCTGAAGCCTCCTGAAAGATGTTGTTTGCAACAACAGCGGTGACAATAAAATGTAGACAAGAGGATGGTGTCTGTAGTGTCCTGGCTTCATCTGGCTGAAACTGAGAACAAATATAATTGATGAAACTTTAATTTAAAATTATATGAACTTTTGAAGCAGCTGTTTTAAAATGTCTTGTGAAGTCTTGGAGCATGAAAGAGGATGTCAGAGGGTTGCTAGGAACCTGAAGCTTTCCATAGCAGAAAATAAGGCTGACATTTTGAAAGTACTTGCAGGGATTTAAACTTCTCTTAAAGTGAATGGAAATGCTGCTGCTAAATCCCCTGGACGCCACAGAATATCTCCACCCTGTTGTGGATGTGCATGTAAACCAGTCAACAGGAAGGCCAGGCAGTGCTGGCGAGTCTGAAGTTTCACCATGGTTGCTCACAAATAGAAGGAATATTTCCCTTGAAGAGGAAAGTTTCTCCCCACTAGAATAACCAGTTGTCTAACTGTGAGCTGCTCTTTAACTACTGGTTTCTTGCACAGCTTTTACCTTTGGGCTAACAGTTTGTAGTTTGAAAGTTCACCTTACCTTAATCTTTTTGATGTGGAGGTGAACATGTCAATCTTTTGCAGAAAGGGTAAGCATTTCAGCTGGAGGATCATGGCTGTCCCTAAAGACACGACACGTGGGACTCAGTGGCCCTGTGCCTGGTCGGTCCATCTTGAAGGCGCTGCGTTCATGCTCTGCTGGTGCTGCTCGCAGCCAGCAAATGCTGGTCAAAATCTGGCTGGGTATTGCCTGCACAGATGGGACTTTCTGGGTGTCATTTTCTCTAGGTCTGCCTTATGGCTTAAGTTCAGCTTCAGGAGTTCCCTGGTAGCTGACTCCTCCAGAGCTTTCTGGGCCAGCAGAACAGCCACTCTCCTGTTACACATCCTGTGCTAGTGGCAAATCCTGATGTATGGATCATCTGATGCAAACCTGAGCTCAGGGGAGTGGCTGCCCTATATTCCAGAAACAAAAATATTACAGAATCCCGGACTGGTTTGGGTTGGAAGG
>NW_009950427.1:0-1053 GCF_000696875.1 Nestor notabilis
GGAACTGCTGCCTGGACCGGGATGCGCCTCGTGGTCCTTCCCTTAGCCAGCCTCTGACGCGCACCGCAGGTTTCCCGCACCCGCTGATGCAGGTGAGGGCAGGGCAGAGGAGCAGAGAAGGGATGGCTGCTCCACAAGCGCCAACGTGAAGTTTGTGTTCCTGCTCTCGAGTTCAGGCAACCCGAGGATCATCCTGGTAGCAGCCCCAGCCCGGTGCCCTGGTGTGGGTCCGTGCAAGGCCACCTTGGCTCCAGCCCCGCCGCAGGCTTCGACCCTCAGGACACGTGGGGGCCTGACTGCAGCTGGCCTTGTGTGCGGCTGTTCAGGTCTCATCTGCCGGTTACATGAGTCACAGTTACTGTAAACCCTTAAGGTTTAACTTATCCCAGCTTTGTGCACAGCCTTGAGCTCCTCTATTTATAAGGCTTCGACTTCCCACCTTATTGCTGATGCCTCCCACATCTAACACTTTATCTCGTCCCATTTATCCAAACCCACATCTCAGCTGAACTCACCTGGAGAGTGGGGCCTGGCCTTTCTGCCACAAGACACTGTTGCTCTCTGCCCTCGGTGTTCCCTACAGCGCATAATAGTCCCTCCAACACCACCATGTTTTTTTCAGACATGATTTTCTCTATCACAGTCCTCTTACTCAATGTGATTTACATCCCTTTGCAGTTACCCACATTCATCCTCATAGCGTTTGGTCTGGAACATAAAGGAGGCATTATTCTCCCATTTTCAGGTCATCCTTATACCTTCACGTGCTTGCCAGTCCATTTCCAGCAGTAAGGTGAATTCTAGCCTTTCACTTCCCACAGGCCAGGCCCTAACTGCTAAGGCTATGTGGGAGAGGATTGGTTCGCAAATTGCCTCTGACTCTATGATCTTATAAGATTAAAGCTGTAAATCAATGTGAGAGAAAAGCCAATTAATTATGTCTTAAAGACCATTCATAAATATACTTCTATATTTATAACATACCCATTTCTATATTAGATTGTCATTTTACGTATTTTTCATTTCTTTTTGGCGCCCAACGTGGGGCACAAA
>NW_009950428.1:0-1052 GCF_000696875.1 Nestor notabilis
TCAATCCCATTGTCCATGTCACTGACAAAGAATAGGATAGTTCTGAATGTAAGCAGAATATAAATTTTACATAGTTGAAATGTCTGCTTTGATGGAAGGGGACAGAATTATGAATGTCAGATATTCCAAACTGTTTTGAGATGACTGGATTCATTGGAAATACAGCTTCGGTGCAGAGAAACAGCCTGGGGGTGGATTGATATTGTTTACCTACTGACAAGTTCCTTCCATAGTTGTTTTTCTGTGCAGAAATTTACTCATGCAGAACTGTATGCTTTGGAGAGGTAGGTTTGTTTTAGACCTTTTGACTGATTTTCTTTAGAGTATCCGGTTTGCTGAAACGAAGGAGCAAAAATAAAGAAGTGTTGAACCATTCCTTAAGCTTTAAAAAGGAGGCTCAGGATTTATGTATACCTTTGAAATGTTTCATTGACTCAGTTTTCCTGCAGTATCCTAGTGCAGTATTGTATCACCCGGAAGAAATACTTGATATTTTTCATTCCGATGTTGCAGAGTTAAGTAAGGGACCCAGTGCAAGAGGAGACATCTGTACCTGCATGATGTGGTGCTCTTTCTCTGTTGGGTTTATTATTTCCCACATTCTGCTGAAAGTATGTCAAAATGGTGTTACTGCACAGGTTCCTAAATTCAAGGGCTATTCATTTTCTTACCTCCCACCCTTATCCACACACCCTGCTGGGGGCCTTGGGGTAAAAGGGAAAAGAATGTGAGTTTCTCTGTGACAGCATCGTTTGTAATGATTTATTATTTCTATTACTGTGGTTCTTAGAGGCTGTATGTAAAGATCAGGGCTTAATTGCACTAGGTGCATTTCAAATGTGGTAGGAAAAAAGGTATCATCCTGAAAACACTTATTAATAAAACACCTTCACTGACCACGAGTCAAACAGATGTGTGAGGTGGATACAGAGGAGAGAAGGTACAAGATAAAACAGAGGACCAAATTTGCCATAGAGTAAATGTATGCACAAACTAAGGAAAGCATACTTAGATATTAGGTAGAAATTCTTTACCATGAGGGTGGTGAGACA
>NW_009950429.1:0-1051 GCF_000696875.1 Nestor notabilis
TATATTTTACTTTATTTCAATTATTAAACTTATCTCAGCTTGTGGGGTTTATGTTTTTCTGGTTCTCCTCCCAATCCTACTGGGGAGTAGGAAGCTAAACTGAGCAGTTGGCTGTATAATACTTAGATGTTGGCTGCAGTTAAACCACAAAAGTTAACTTAATCCTGTTTGAAAATGGAAACGGTAGCACCAGGAAAACTGTCAGCCACTCAGCTCCCTCCTCACAGGTTTGTTTATTTATTTATATATTAAAAAACCCAGAGTTTTGATTTAAAATTACAGCATTCAGGCAAAGATACAGTCTTCTAAATAATGATAGATGAGACTAGATCTACTTTGTAGAGTGGCACAACTCTGAAATGTCCAGCTTCAGTTTACAGAGTATGTAATTTATTCCTGAAATTCTAAGGTTAAGTTAAATATTTGTTAGGAACATAAAAGCTTTAACCATATGTCATATTTTGTCCCTATTCTTCAGTTACCATCCTGGAATTACCTTTGGAAATTATAGCTGTAATTATCGTGTGTCAGCCAGTTTATATGTGTCTGGGACTGGTGATTTCCAAAATAGAGCGTCTACATGTAGGCAGAATACCTACAGAAAACACAGCTGTCTAAGCTCCCTCCTTATAAAGAGTCAATAATCAGAATTTAGAGAACTCTTCAGTGAATTTAGAGAACTGTTCAATAGTTCTCACCCGTTGTTTGCCTGAGAAGCCAGTTAGTAGAGCACTTTAGAGAAATCTGAATAACTTTAACAAAAATGTTCATTCAAATGACGGGTAAGATTTTCAAAAGCACTTAGCCCTGGGTCTACCTCTACTACTATCCAATTCTCTTTTACATATTTGCACATTGCCTCAGGAAAAAAATTCTAAACAGCAGCATCCTGTGGAAAACTTGAAACATATCCCTTGACATTTTTATTATTAATACTTAAAAAGTCTCAGTTCCCTTTGTATGAGAGCTGTTTTCAAGCTCAAAGTACACAGATGACTTGAATTTGAATATTATAAACTTGAACAGTTACACCACCCCCCATTTTTTTTTT
>NW_009950430.1:0-1043 GCF_000696875.1 Nestor notabilis
TACCTGTGAGAGGTGAAGACACTGTAAAATGTACAATGAATCCTCTGGAGGAAGCTCTGGGTTTCAAACTAGACAAGTATCAGGCATGTCTGGTACAGTTCTTGCAAGTGCAAGCATGGCCTTTGTTAAGAAAATGTTAGATTCTGGTTAACAGTTACTGTACATTTTATTCCCTGAATAATATGGAGCACTGTTGATCTGGGCTATTTTTCAAGCTCCATGTAAAGATAAAATGTCAGGAGAATTTGTTTAACTTGTACTGGCCTGCTTTGGGAGCAGGTGGAGAACATGTTCTTTAGGATGCAATTTGTTCAAATGACTCAATTTCAGGATCATTAACCTTATGCCATAGGCCACAGAAAATTTCAAGAGAATCTGAGTAAGCCTGTGAAGTTTTGCATGCACTTTGATAGTGACCTTTTAAATCATTCTATGAACTGGAAATAGTAGTGTTTCACATAGAAAGCAAAATGTACAGTACACTTGAACAAGAGGATCACAGTAGGTCGTGGAAACAAAGACCCAAGGGAGCAATTCCACCCTGGCTCACAGTTCCTATTTGTAAATGCCATGTGGCCTGGATGTCAAAACACTTGGCATCTCTTCTTTAAATGATTTGTCATGATAGCTTTTAAAGTTCAGAGCACTTGTTCATGGCCTCTCTAGAAAACCCACATAAATATTATCATTGTAGATGAACTTGATGGTCTTTGAAGTTGTTTTGATCCTAAAAATAGTAATAGAGCCTGTGCACAATATTTCATTTTCCAAAATTAACTCTTGTACATTTGCAGCACAAAAAATGCTTAGAAATCCTTTTTTTTTCTTTTCCCCACCTGAGATTCATTACTTGGGAAGTACTGTGGCAGGCTGCACTCTGCAGCACTTTGCGTTCCAGTGGGATTTTGCACAGGGAATTTCTTTCTGAATGGTGAAAAAGATCAAGAGCCCAATTCTGCATCATTAAACCCGCAAACCTTTCCAGCTAGGCTTAGTAGAAGCAATAACAACGTTAACCCCTAGGTGGTCTTTTAGTGTCAGTA
>NW_009950431.1:0-977 GCF_000696875.1 Nestor notabilis
TGAGCCACTAGAGTTCAGTGAGGAAACAGCTCTATAGACACACATCAAAGGAGGTGGGCTTAAGGGTCTGTCCGCATGGCATCCTGAGGAACAGGTGAAGATGCTGCTAAACAAGTGCACTTGCTTATGGGAGCACATCTAGCTATGGCAACATAATCCAGTTATGCCAAGAAAGCCATCCTACATGGAATGTAGGTCTACCTGTCATACTTGCAAACGGGTGGGATCATAGCATCTTTCAGATGTGGGGTGACCAACAGCAGGCCTTTAAGTTCTGGATGTGAAGATACTTTCCACAGCTTCACATCAAGAGCTAGAACAAGCTGTCAACAAGGAAAAACTCATTTCCAAGTCATAGCCTACTTCACAAGTGGGTGGAAGCTCAGGCCACAGACTTCCTACACACCTGCTGCAGGACTGTATAGTTCAGTGAGGGAAGTTCCTCTAAAGCTGTCCTGGAGCTAGTTTAACTACCTTCATCCCCCAGTACAACTACTGCCTTTCAGAAATACAGCATACCTAATTATGCTGGCGGTTGCTGACGGAACAAACATTCCCATTAAAATGTAACTTCTCATTTTAGAGGCCCCTCGATGCTACCTTTCAGGATACACCCCCAAATCAGAAACAAGGCATCCAAATGATTGCATAATGACTATTTGCTTAAATAACTCAAAACTGCACTACGCTTCAGAACCGCACCGATTTTGAGCATTCCTGTGGTTTTACTTGACAGTGGATACTTCCCCCAGTTTTACCATTCCAGGAAAAGCTAGACTCCTAGCTCTTCGTCACAGCAGTACAGTCAGTAGCGTGGATGGATAGTTGGCACCTTGCTGCTTTACGGAGGAGTCCTACAATACAGACAATTTTGTACCATGCCCAGAATGTGCAATTATCAAGGCCGGTGACTAGCAGTGTACCCCAGGGGTCAATACTGATTTAAAGAACTCGTTAAGAACTCGCCAACGAAGTTT
>NW_009950432.1:0-1059 GCF_000696875.1 Nestor notabilis
TGTTTGAAAAGGTATTCCCTGTGGAAAGGAGAAAGGAATCCCCTCCTGTCTCACGTACCCTGCTTGGCAGAGATAGTATGTATAGCAATAGCCTCATAGGGGCCTCACGTGCCAGGATCGCTTTTTATTCCAGGGAAGGCTGACCTTTGTATGATGATGCCCCCATGCTGAAATATCCAGATGTGTCACCTCATGCCATGTATTTGCAGCTTCCCTGCCGAAACCACAGCCGCTCCTTCTGGACAAGTGACATGCACTGGTACAGCATGCTACATCTGATGTAACAGGGGGAAATTCTTCTCTGACTGCCAGCAGCATGAAATGGCCCGCTCTGAGGAATGGAAGGAAACACACTAAAATCTGGGAATACCTCTGCTCATAGCCAGAATAGATTCTTCTCCAAAACATCCTTCCCCTTCGTGCATGGTTTCCTCTTTCATCGTGGGTGTGATCCAGACTGCAGATGGAAAGGTTGTTCCTGATGTCAGTAGATCTCTCTCTGTATCCAGTGATCTGTAGAAGCTGCTTCCCAGCCAATGTCTGTGCAATTGCCTGAAAAGCACAGTTTTATGAAGCTACGAAGTCCCCTTTCGCATGGAATCTGGGGCCTCACGTGATTCTTCCTCTTGTCTGCCAAGCCTGTGCTTACATCTTTTCAGAGTTTCTTTGCCCAGCTCCCCTGATACATCATGTGCAAGGTACAGACAAAAAGCGTCCATTGGGGCAGAAAGATCTTGATCCCGTAGACAGAAATACTCTTGGATAAATCCCTCAAGCCTGTTGTAGGCCTGGAGGCACAACACCAGCTTGAGGACACTGAGGCTGTGGGTATTCATCAGCTGCTGGGCATCCAGACTCCTGAGCTTTCACGGTGCTGGCTGTGACACTTGAATGCAGCCGAGAGTACAGGAACCTGGCAATATCATTTTTAAAAGGCACTGAGGAGAATCAGGAACTGGATCGTTGTCAGTTGCTTTTGGACACTCTTGGGAATCTATAAACAGATGGAATTCTGGCTTTGATCTCACAGAATTAAATGTGCTTAGAGAAGTTTAGAAA
>NW_009950433.1:0-1056 GCF_000696875.1 Nestor notabilis
AGTCGCCCAGCATATTGGCCCCTGCGGGTGCCTTTGGGTGTAGCACACTGGGCCTCAGCTTGCCTTCGTGGGAAGAACCGTCTGCCGACCCGCACGGTCTGGGGAAGGACACGAGCAACCTCCTGGGAGGATGCTCTCAGATATGATTTTATTCGTACTTACTGCGGTGCAACGGGGAAAACGGGAGAGATAGCTGAATAACTGGGCTGTTGCTTGATCTTCTAAAAATGTAAAAATATGTATAAACTCCCCAGAATAACACCGTAATAACATAGTAAGGGATAATTTTCTTGTCAGGGGAGAAAAATTCCTCGTATGCAACTTGGGAGATAACAGCGGGGTACCCAGCCGAGCTGACTCTGCTCTGCCCACCGCTGCACTCCCATCCTCTGCTGCAGAGCAGAGCCGGCCAGTTTCTTACTTGCAGTCTTTCCATTCTGTTTGTTTGTTTGTTTATCTCTGCTGGTTGCTGAAGTAAATCCGTGTTGTTGCTGTTGTTATTCTCGGTCTGTTGGTGTTTGTTTGGTTGTGTTTTTAAAGACGGAATAACCTCCAGGTTTTAGAGGAGTCGTTTAAAATCTTGCCTTCTCTTCAGAGTGAAGATGAAAGGCAAAAGGGGTAAAAAGGGCCGACGTGTGGACCTAAGAGAATACTAGTCATTAGTGTACCAGAATGACGATCATGGTAATATCCGAACAATTAAGAATTTAATTGCAAGCATATGCAGATGCATATCATGTTGCTCGCAGTTAAAACAAACGCGTATATATAGTGGACAGAATGCATGTTCTGCGCACGGACACACACAGGGGCACAAGATATGCTCGTTTGCACAGGGGGAGAAACACATCCGTGTGTCCTAAGCACTCGCATCTCTTTCCCGTTACCGGGACTGAGATATCGTACATTATTTCCAGCTCGCTGTGCACACTTTTATCTCGGGGATAGTTTTCGCCCCAGCAGCTGGCCAGCCCTTGGGGGGCTCCAGACCCGGGGGTGCTGCCCAGCCTTGGGGGGGCGGGCTGCCGGCTCTGGAGGGGCTCCGCCGGGCCGGGG
>NW_009950434.1:0-1039 GCF_000696875.1 Nestor notabilis
CACTAAGCCATTTCCATTTAAGTGATCACTTTAAAATAAGAACCATAGTAACCTGTAGACTACACATGGATGAGAAGAGAGCTTTCTGTCACAGAAGCAAGTAAAAAGTTTATAAATATATTGCCTGTTCTGAACTGTAAACTGTATCTTAGGAAAATTGTCAAAGTAACTTACAGATTATAGTACTCACATTTAGTCTGAAATAATGACTTTAGGTACAGAACGGCAAATACTGTAATTTTAACAGCCAACTAATGCTTTAGTACATAATTAGTGATAATTTTCAAACACTAAGCTAATCACATACTTCCTTTAGTATATTGGATGCTTAATATGCAATATGGTTCATTTGCAAAGCAACAAAACTAAACTGATTCAATGATTTTTAAGAATACAAACTTTAAAAAAACTTACAGTTCTGAATGACTCTGAATATCTTATATTACGAACTTATACTACATAGTTTAGTGTAAGTAAACTTAGATTTCATTCCAATAACGACACCTTAAAAATAGAGATATAAGAAAACAAAAATAGAACATATCTTCAATGTAAGTCAAAATTCTTTTCAAACACAACTCATATTGTTTTATAATTTTCTGTTTATTACTATGACATTGAAAATATTTAGATGATACAGTGATGATATCTCTAAGTGGATTTACATGTTTATGTTTGATTTTGAAAATAGGATCCCAAACAACATTTCTGTCTAGTTCAGAACATATAACTGTCAAAACAGTGACTTTAAAGCAAATTTGAATTTGCAGATTCTGGCACAAGCCTAACTTTGAAAATTAAAAATATTATTCAAATAGCCATCTTCATGGAATAATTCAGTCATCACACCTCTTTGTTCCGTGAAAAATATTCTAGCATTAAGTACATCAAGGTGAATACAGTTCTTATTTAATTTTTTTGCTTTTCTGTTAATGTTTTTATATTATTTAAAATGAAACATTTGCCTTTTTAATGTCTCCTTTTTATACTTTGATAAGGCTTCTCAACATTTTAGCTGATAGTACAGCAGACTGGGTAC
>NW_009950435.1:0-992 GCF_000696875.1 Nestor notabilis
AAACAAACAAACAAACAAAAACTAAGCAAGAAATAAAAATACAGGAAAAAGAGGAAAAACAAATAAGCATTCAGGCTGAAAGACATCATATTTGTCTTAACTTATACCGAGGCCTAGCACAGCATTTAGAGCAAGTTCAGGAAGATACGAAGTCACCCTGGTTAACAACCCTTCATAGATTTTTTTTAAGTTTCACCCATGCCATCATTCCCCTAATCCTGAATTTCTTTGTGGAAGTTCTCAAATAGCATACAGGATATATAATGACTTTCAGAAGCAAAATTACCTATAAAGTGTAGACAACTAATTTTACTTCATGAAATGAAAGTCTCTTCCAGAGTGAACTTCAATAGCGGTTAGGGTTAAGAATTGAAGAATGATTCTTCAGACTCGATCTCAATAGAAATTTTCTATTTCTTCCACTGACATTCATAAAAAAAAATTAATACCTATTATATCTATATACCTCTTAGTCTTGATATAGGTGCTCTCTTGATTTAGGTGCTCCCATATAATATCATTTTGCATGTTCTATGGCATCTGAGATATCTTCACAGACCTAGCAGGTATGATATGACTTTTAGAAGTCAAGTTGGTACCCACTAACTTCTCAAATGCATGAGAAGATTAAATCAGATCCTGTATTTAGACATTTTCATTTAGGTTTCTAAAATAGAAAGATGAATCCTCCACACCAAGACAGATTGCAGAATCACAGATTCACAGGATGGGTGGGGTTAGAAGACACCTTGACCCTTGTTCAAGAAATGCCACCTAGAGCCAGTTGCCCAAGACCATGAATATCTCTAAGGCCTCCAACTAGACATTGCACTGCTGATCAGCACACTCTGGGTCCAGCCATTCATCCAGTTTTCAGTCCCTCTTACAGTCTGCTCATCCAGACAATGCTTCAAAAGCTTCTCTATGAGAATCATATGTGAGACAGTGTCAAAGGCCTTATTAAAGTCTAGGTAGACAATATCCACTGCTTT
>NW_009950436.1:0-1050 GCF_000696875.1 Nestor notabilis
GCTAGGGACGCGGCTGCCCTCTCCCGGCTGCGGCCAGGCCTGAGCTGCGCTTCCCTGCGGCATTCCCTCTCCTCCCGATGCCGGGATCCTGTAGCCGTGCGCCTCGCACCCCTCTGTCCCCTTTCCTTACTCCCATTAACTCTGAACCATCAGGCCGGAGCTTCCCAGGGCAGTTGGGACCTCTCTTTCACTGCTGAGACAGTCACGGCAAGGACGAGGACGGCATAACGTTTCAGATCCTCAAAAGCTGCTCCTTCCCCCTTGGTGACAAAGGCCATGGTGATAACTAATGCCATAAGATGTTGTAGTAACTTGTTCTACAGCAGGTGACAGGGACACCTCTCCTCCATGCTTCTGATCTCTTGGGTCCCTGAAGCTCAGGGCTTTTGCCTGTTGCAGTGGGACCCTGAACTAGGCAGAGCTTTGTGGGTGTCTGTTTGGAGTATTTTTAACTTTGAGCAAAAAAAATACTATGAAAAAGCCAAGTTTTGGACGGAAAAACGTGAGAAAAACTATAATAGTTGGAAGGGCAGCAGTGCAGTGTGGGCTGTGGCTGGTGACAGCCCTTATCCGGGCAGGGCAAAACATTCCTGAGTTCAGGGACAGATGAGGATGTGTCTTAAAAACAGATATTTCCTGAGAAGGGCCAAGCCATATCCCATCCCTATTCAAAATTCCAATGTTTTGAATTTTGCAGGCACATCCTTCAAGGATGGTGCTTCAAAGAACAGCTTTCCAATCTGGAAAAAGGCAAAAACATCCAGTTTGGCCGGAGTTTCTGAGCCCGTGCTGCTCCATGCTTCTCAAAGCAGAGAGGGCACTTGGGAGAGAAGGAGCAGCATGATCCAGGCATCTGCCTCCATGACAAAAGGTCACAAGAAGATGGAACCTGAGCCAAGAGACACCAGGGAAAATGAGGACCTGGTGATTAAGCAAGCATCACTTGAGCAGGGGCAGGTTTAGATGGGGGACAGCACACCCATACAGAAAGAGAGGGAGCAACAGCCACCCCTGTGCCAGGACTTGTGCAAAGCATTCGACACTGTCGCA
>NW_009950437.1:0-986 GCF_000696875.1 Nestor notabilis
CCCTAACTCTTCCGCGATCCTACAATTCTATGCAACTGAGGTGTTTAATTTACATCTAAATTTTAGATATATAGTAAATCCTCCTAAAGTTAATGATTGCTTAGTCAGTTGAGTGGGGCCTTGAAGCATTCTAGAAGCTAATGTTGTTTGTGCAATTTTAAATACATATTGGTTGATACTAGTGAATACTGGCAATAAGAAAGCTGAGTTCTGGAAAGAAACTAAGCCTCAAGTTTGTGGGTATAAACTATTGCGTATTGTCTGGGGATTGGAAAGAAACTTTACTAACATGCATAATAAGAGGAGAAATTTTATAATAAGCCATAAGTTTGTCCACTGTACTCTAAAGAATCAATTGTATAGCATTGAATCATTTCAGAGTGAAGATTTTGGATTTTCTTAAGCTTACCTGAAAAACTTCAAGTTTTCACTTTTTCATAGAAAATGTTAGCCTTCCTACTGTTAAAAATACGTAAATGCTTTCCAGTACTCTTTTTCAAGCATTTCGTTCATTCTGCCTCACTGAAAGACCACATGAATTTTCCATAGTTGTCTTAAAATAAATGGGCTCATTTAATAATACAGGCATAATTTACAGGCATAGGTGACTCCAGATAGATGTGTATACAACGTTTTATTTAATGTTTTAGGTTTTAAATATATTATGATGATGAATAACTTGGGCTGGTGGGTTTTGGTTTGTTTTTTTGTTGTTTTTTTTTATTTTTATATTCTTATTTTTCAGCTTAGCAAAACTGTATTTGATTCAAACAGCTCTTGACAGGTAACTATTACAAAAAATCAGCCCCTCCATAATAATTGTCCGTATTTCTCCTATAATTTTCACCTGTAAAAGTGAAATAACTTACCTTTCAGAAGAAGATATAATAGGATGAGCACACCATGCAGGACAAACTATCTCACATTTAGAGCGTGGTAAAAGAATACATATGAGCATTTGTCCCAGGTTTTTTTATTTTTTTTTT
>NW_009950438.1:0-995 GCF_000696875.1 Nestor notabilis
AAGGACACCAAGAACCGATGATTGTCCACCATTTTGCCTCTCAAAAGGAAGGTTTTGATCCCCTAAACATGGCGGATCAGCCGAAAGTATGGGTGAAGTCCCCACTTACACAGAAATGGGAAGGTCCACATTCGCTGATAACCTGGGGCTGAGGGTATGCTTGTGTCTCTACAGATCAATGCCCTCGCTGGATTCCAGACCTCTCTGTGTTCAGCCTGTTTTGGAGCAGTGATCTTTGGAGCAACAACCCCCGATGGATGAAGTTCACGTGAGAACTGAAAGCAGTGCTGAACACTTTTGACCCTAAGATCGCTGTTGAATGGGAGGGAATGCTAATGATGCAGTTGTGATATCACAAACTGATAGGGCGAGCACTAACATATGCCCAAAATGCAGGAGGTGTGATGGATATGTCCTTATGAGGTGTCGCTTGTGTAAGTGATATATCATTACACCTAGCGATTATCAGCAAGTCTTTCTTAGCAATAGCTTGAACCCTTTTTGTATTTGTTGTGGGGCCAATACCCCACTACACGAGTCTCCTAAGATTAGATATCTTTGTTGTAGAATGCATAAATATTTTTGGGTAGACAGGCATCAAAAATGAGAAGGCTATTAGGGCATTATATTCTGATCTGTTTCCTTAGGGCAAGTGTAGTTAAGGCTGCTTTTGAAGCAAATGCATATATAGCACTTGTCAGAGGTATTACGAAGCACACCAACATCTCAAATTGCTGGGTCTGTGGAAAGGCAGATCAATTCAATTCCCCACTTTCAGGCATTCCCCTGAGCAACTGGACAGATCTTGATCCCCATGCTTTGTGTGAAACATCAAATAAGTGCCGTACCGCGAATGTGACTTCAGAAGGGGTGCCTTTCGCGATGACTGTAGTCAATACCAGTATATTCTACGTTCTGTATAATGCCTCAACCCCTGTTAACTTAGGCACATTAAACCGAACGTTTGGTAACTGGTCCAGGATTGCTATGCTCCT
>NW_009950439.1:0-961 GCF_000696875.1 Nestor notabilis
GAAGAAGGTAAACCTGCTCCTGTTTCCTGGCTAATGATAGTAATAGAGCTACATCGTGGAAACTTAACTTTTTGCCTAGTTCTGCTACTGCCTTTGTTGCTTCAATATGATAATCTGTCCAGTGTCTATCAGTGGCCAGGTAGTTGTACAGTTATGTGATATAAGCAGAGAACAAGTTAAATAATGGATCTGATTTTCCCGTGAAATAGATGCCTGTGACATTTCTATAATCATTTTCTACAGTGCAGGGGAGAAAGCCTCCAAGTAGCTTTAAAATGAAGGAGGTGGTGCTTGAAACGTGAGCACTTGTAGTATGATAGTCACGCAGTATATCAGATATTGCAGGCTTACTCAGGTGATAGCAGGGGAAAAATAATGTATTTATTTTTCTTTTAGCAGAGACAAACATCTTGAAGGCAGATGAAGAAGAAGAGCTTGCTGCAGAGAAAAAGAAAAACCTGGAAATCCTGGGAAGCCTCTTGAATACCAACCTGGAACACCCTAAGCTGACGAAGAAGGCCACAAGTGCTAAGAAATTCAGGTATGAATTGTCTGTTATCAATAAAGAAGGAATTTTGGAAAGGCTTCATTTTTGCCCATGCTTCACAAGTAAAATTTCTGCCAGGCTGATTGGGAAAAGTGTTTCCTCCTCTGTTCTGTGCATTTGAAGTTAGTCTTTAATGCAGTTTCTCCACTTGAGTGTCTCAATAGATTATGCAACTGGTAACTACCGTTATTTTATGGAAAAATACTACTGATGCTTGCTTGAGTTTCTTCTAGTAGATCTAGGTGGGAGTGCTGGTTGTGAGAAATCAACATTTTAAGTCCTTGCCTAGATAAGACGTATTTCTGTTCTCTGTGGAGACAAACCTAATGTGGCTACACAAAGAACATGAGAGTTGGGCTGTAGGTCAGTAAGTTACTAACTGCTACCGAAGTTAGAATCATAGAATAGTTAGGG
>NW_009950440.1:0-1070 GCF_000696875.1 Nestor notabilis
AAATATAGTTTTTAAAGTACCGTTGACTTAAAGAGAACAAACTTTATCCTGAAGTAACTTATTTTATTAATTTCTAAGTAACCGTAAATATCTAAAATATTACCATAAAATAGTAAGTTGTTCACTTGTCATCATTTACTTATGAGAATCCCTCAGATCTCCAGAAACTGAACTTCAATACAATGTAAAGTTACAAGTCCAGGTGTTTAGATATTGTTAAGAAATCCAGTGGAAAAATAAAGGATCATGCAAACCCAACCTGATAATTTTTCATTTACTGAAGTGGAAAAAAGGAAAAAGCCAACTTTGATAAACATCAACAATAAATGAGATATGATCCAGGCTACATTTGTTACATGAATTAGGCTTATTTATTTAAAATGCTTCAAGGCTAATGGAAGACAGAGGAAATCTGTAAATTTGGATGTGACAACTGGAGATTTAAGTGCTAATCTAAATTCTTAAAGCCCAGAAATTCATATGCCATAAGCATATATGCATGGACAGGACTGCACCAATACAGCTGCACATGCAAATAAGTAGCTAAGGACCTAACACCTCATATATATGTAATACCTATCCTATTAATACATGCAGCAATATGCATCTGTTTGGGGAATTTGCACCTTCTTTCTGGAAAATGCAGTCCAATGGTGATTTAAATGGGCAAGAAGAAAGTTAACTTAGAAATGTCTCACCTTATTAACCAAGGTTTTTCTTTCCAGCCTATATATCCTTACATCTCAACAGACAACTCTACATGCAAAGAAGAATCTCCCTAGAAACCAAATAAACAACAGCAGTGCAAATGGCATGTTCTGCCTCTTGATTCATCAAAAGCACTACCTCAAAAGCTTTATTATTGACAGTGGTTCCTGATGGGAGGCAGAGAGAAGGGAACTTCACACTGAATACAGCTTTGTTTTCCACTTACTACCATGAGTTACAATGCTGCCAATTAGAAATTCAAAAAACAGTCTCATTGCTAGCAAAACACAAGTATGGAAAATACAGAATTCACTTTGAAAAAGTCACTGTTTTTCATATATTTTAACTACAATCAGCTTAAA
>NW_009950441.1:0-1051 GCF_000696875.1 Nestor notabilis
AATTAAATGGAAAGCACTGAAAAGTTTTCAGGCTTAACATACCCTTCACACAATTTAACATATTGCTTTTCTCAGAATGTATTTTACACAAGAAGGAATTAGTTGGGATTTGAGAGCTGGTATGTTTGTAAATATTCATTATTTTCTTCAAGACAAAACATGCAAGGGCAATGTGAAAATACAGTATTATCCCGATGTGAGACATGGGTACAAGGTCCTCTATCTACTCTCTCCTCAACCTTTTTGAGGGAATTGTTCTTAGCTGGTGAAAAAAAGAAAGTTTGTTCCTAGACCCACTAAAATTAGTACGAGTTTTGACGTTAATAGAGTTAGGGCTTAGTGAGGAATATTTTAGGAAGGAATACAGCATAGCAAAACCTGCAGTACATTCAGTCCTAAAGAAAGTATAGTAGTCATGTAATGGTCACCCAATTAATGCTTTCTTACTTGTCTTTCTCTGAAAGGATTAGTGGCTGAAATAGCATAATGGTTATTTAAGGATGGTTGAATAACGTAATGGCATCTAACCAGATGCTGATTGCTGATGTTTGTAAGCAAGGCTTCAGATTAGCCAGCATCCCATCCAGGCTGTGAATTTCTGTTTAAAATCCAGGCTGCACCACATTCTGGGATTTTACATAGAAGTTGAGAAGTGTTTCTGAGAGGAACTGTACAGCATCTCAGGTGACTGGGACTGCAAAGTCTTCATCTCTCTTGTCACATTTTTTAATCCTTATCCTGTTATCAGCAATATAGAACATACATAGTTTTACACACACACGTACACACATATATATTCCTTTTGCTATGAACACATTGATACATATTACTTTCTTATTCAGCTGGCTTGTCACATATATACATGTTTTTTCTTCTCAGCAAGATTTCCCTCACAATAGTTTACATTACAGCCTGCAGTGTACTGTTTGAAAACATAGGTTTGAATCCTGTGGTTATGAAACCAGGAGATCAACGTCATTAGCTCGAGACAGGCACTGTGGAGACAGGTGCTGTGTTTCTCCGCGTCGCTCTGCCAATGCACATGAATCTT
>NW_009950442.1:0-1064 GCF_000696875.1 Nestor notabilis
AGTGCCCTGATGACGGAAAAGCAAATCTCGCCATGATAATGTCCTTTATTAATATTATAGATGTGTAGTGTGCTGGATGGATCAATCATATCCATTCACAATCAGGATTAAGAGAGCCTATTTTAATGAAAATCTATTAGTCTCTCACTTGAGACACGGATGTTGCTTAAATCAATAAACAGCATAAAAGAGAATACGACGCAGGTTTCTAAATTAAAAAAAAAAAAAAATCCCATCTATGAAATGTGTTAAGACGTCTGTAAAACCCTGAAACCCTCGATCGATACTTATAAATATTTAATGTTGGGTTGTTTTTTGTTGGTTTTTTTTTAACACAAATTGAAAACCATTAACACTGCATCCATTCTTATTATTAAAACAAATTGTCCTTGGAATTATGTGCCATGGAAATGGAGCCAGATTGAAAGGGCATCCTCTGAAATATGTTTACTCGCTTTCATGTAAACCAATAAAAATCTGCAGGAGTCTGTAGCGTGAGCAGAAAGGTTTGATGTACAATGTCCATGATTACAGACTCTGAATTAATCACGAGAGAGAAGGAGGGAGGGAAAAAGGGAGGGAGATGGGGAAAGGGGACTCAGTTATCTACTCAACAAAATCTCGCTCTTAGGGTCAGCGCTTATTAAAGCATATATTAAACTCATGATTTTTTCCTGTTTTCTTATTTGCCCCAGTTCGACCAAAATAAGCTGAATCCGGGGGGGGGAGGGAGAGGGGAAATCGGTCTCGCCCTACGTCACGCCATGAGCCAACATACAAATGTAAATTCCTCTTATAAATATGAAATCCAACACTTAGCCTTGGAAATGCTTAAAGCTAATGAGACGCTCAAACTCATTCATACTCATCTCTCTCACCTAACTCGGAGAAAAACCGCGATGGTCAAGAGGTTCCTTTGAAAGAGGAATAAAAACTAACACGTGTGTTGGTACCGTGTTAAATAAACCCCCTTATGCAGCACTCGGTCCGGGGCTGTTCCCTGCCAGGGCGAGATTCCCGGCTGCCAAAGGTCCCCTCGCAGTCCTATCCGACAGGGTGGGCAG
>NW_009950443.1:0-1071 GCF_000696875.1 Nestor notabilis
TGGAGTTTTAGGTGGAAAAGCAAAGGCTGATACCCATGTTGGTGGCACTGTTCTGGAGGTCACCGTGTGTTGGAGATGCCCAGCACCAGGGTTATGTCCTGGCACTTTAGGTTTAGGAGCAGAAGCTGGATGTGTGCACTTTGGGAGCTGGTTTATGGGAAGCCTCAGAGCGCAGCCCAGAGAGGCAGTACACAGATGGGGTTTTATGTGGCTAAGCAACGGTGGATATCCACGTTGGTGCCACTGTTCCAGTGAGCAGTATGTGTAGATGCCCAGCACCAGGTTCCTGTCTGAGCACCTCAGGCTTAGAAGCAGGGCCTGGGTGGACATTTACAATGAGTGAGCTGGTCTGTGGGCCGCCCGAGAGCGCTACCTTGAGTGTGGTGCATAGATGGAGCCTTAGGCTGCAAAGCAAATGTGCGCTGCCGTGCTGGTGGCGCTGCTCCAGAGCTCACCATCCACGGGAGACGGCCAGCACCAGGTTTCTGTTCTGGCACTTTAGGTTTAGGCGCGGGGGCTGGATGTTTGCTAAGTGCTCCTTAAGTAGGAGCTGGGTTCTGGGTGCCTGAAAGCTCCAAGGCGGCAGCCAAAGGGAACTGGAGGTTCCTGGGTCTCAGAGTAATTCTAGAGCTAACACGGTGAGACATCAGCTCCAAATCAGATAATACATGCCAACACTCATCACTGACCCGAGGCTGCCACCTCCTGCCCTGCCTGAGGGTTCCAAACCTTTCAAACTCTTTCTTCCTAAAGCACAACACGACCTTACTTACTCGCAGCACCATTACCACCCGCCCCGAGATGGGACTAGAGGTACATCTCACAAGCACCCGAGTCTCCTGGGGCGGCTTTCACCGCGGTTTGCACAGGAAGACACAGAAAAGACAGACTAGATGGCAAGAGGTTTAATGGACAAAGGAAACAGCCGCGGGGAACACGAGTGAAACCAACTGCGTGTTCTCAGGGGAAAGTGCCCGCCAAATAAGTAGCTGCTGAAGAAGAGTGTGATTCGCGGGAAAACCCAGCCCTGGCTCCGCAGAGGGCAGCGGGGGCTGCTGCTGCTGCGGCTGC
>NW_009950444.1:0-1067 GCF_000696875.1 Nestor notabilis
CTCACAGCAATAATTGATCTTCAAATGTGGGTTTGGGGGCTGTGTGGCAATGAATGTGTTCACAGTTGATTTTTCAAAGGAGCTGCTTGCATATAGGAGGCTTTTTCAGAAGAAATCACAACATCATTTGTTGTCACTGAACTGTCTTTGTCTCCATTTCACCTTTTATGATTTTAAAAACTTGTGGCCTTTCTGCAGTTTCCTGGACATTTAGTTTGTGTTTCGTGTCTGTTGCTACACTTCCATTTTGACTGCTTCTGCCTCCTAAATTCTCATGTTGTCTTCTTCCCACACCCTGTGCCATGATCTTTCTTCTGTATCTGGTGTATCATCCCCTGACCTTTCCTGTGCCTCCTTATTTGTTGGCATTTGCTGTGCAGGCACCTTAGTATTAGTGGAAGTGCACCCAGTTTGATACCTAAGGAACAATAGCGGTAATAGCAAGATGTGGGATGTCAGGGTTCTAACAGATCCTGACTGTCTCCGGCTCCCGGGAGAGTGCAGTGTTCTTAAAGAATGCAGATGCAGGAATCGAGAATTGCAGAGCCTGTGTAACTTGAAACACTTCAGCTGAGAAGAGTGTGCCACACTGAGAGAATGGGAGCTGTGTGCATGCTGTTGAGTGGTTTGTTACCCGTAACTAAGCAGTCTGAAACACGGCTGAGCCTTTGAAACCCAAAATGAGGTTTAAAGAAGAAGACTGTGTCCCTGCGTGTTTATGGAAGAATTCTGAGATGTAAAACGTGGCAGCAGGCAAGGAAGGTGTTTTATATGTGCTGAACCCCTAATACCTCCTAAAGCTTCTTGTCTACTAATTGATATTTTACATAGAAGTTCAACTGCCAAGAGATACCTGTCATGCCCGTTGTCATAAGAAGTAGGTTATACTGACTTTTATATTTGCTCTTTTCACAGAGCGGAACAACAGCCTATGTGCTCCTATTTGGAAAAGATCATCTCCAAAAATATGGATCTGATGGAGAAAAAACTAATGGACTATATTGATCGCCAGATCCAGGCTCTTCAGACACATATAGATAATAAAATGGTTCTCTTAATGGACCTGG
>NW_009950445.1:0-1072 GCF_000696875.1 Nestor notabilis
GGAGATGCTGCGTCACCCTTCTTTCTTTGCAGTCTCCAGAGCTACTCCAATGTCTCAAAGGGACTGAGAAATAAATATGAGATTCTCAGTGAGAAAGAGATTAGATGACAAGGATCAGAGGGATATGGAAAGTAATTAAGAGAAATGAAGGACTTCAGGAGAGGAGCAGAGAGAACAAAGAGCAAAGACAAATACAGAAGTGGGGTTTTTTATTTTTCCTTTTCTTTTCTTTCTTCCTTGGGAGAAGGCCTGTGACTGTGACTGTTGCTGTATCACGCTGACTGCTTTTGAAGATGTGATTGCAGCAGTTCTGCTTTCTACCCACTTGAGCGTGGGTTATTTTGGACTGGGATGTCGTGACCCCTCTCACAACAACAACAAAGTGATTGTGCCAGACACTGAATCCTTTCCATGTTTTGGTACTTTCTTCTTTGAAAAGCATTAGGTTGTTCCCTGTACCAGGGCAGTGTTTCCCAATTTCTGTGCTTTGATATCCCAGTTTAGGAGTTGGTTCTATCCTCTGCTTCTCACGGAAGTGTAGCAGGTAGCAGTGTAACTCAGGCTGGTTCTCCAGTTCAGGCATGAGCTATGAATGGGCTGCGGGAGTACCTTAAAAAACCTCCAGAACAGAATTACTAGGACAAAACATGTGCAAAACTCTTGAAGTTCCTGAACTGCTCTGATCTACTCTGCAGTAATTAAGAAAGCTTAGAGCTGTCTCATCATTAGCTTAACAGCCAGCAGGCAGGTTACAGTCTGATTTGAAAGGCTGCTTGTGCAAGTGCTTGAGAAAGGGTGTTTTCTCAGTTCTTGCCTTTAGCACCTGCTCTCCCTGGGAAAGTTCAGGCTTCTCTGTCCAGAGCAACAGAAGAGTTTATTTGGTTTGTGGAGGAGGTTCAGAAAGGAATCTGGCTGCACCCAGCGGTGATGCTGAGCTGGCATGGGGCTGCTCTGCCTCGAGGCTCCTTTCCCACTACTCACAGTCTTTGCTGTTTACCCACCAGACGTCCCAGCCAGCGGAATGTACTTCATGACATACGAGTGGTTGAAGAACATTCTGACCCCTGAGGGA
>NW_009950446.1:0-1072 GCF_000696875.1 Nestor notabilis
TCCAACCCAAGCTATTCTATGATTCTATGAGCTCCCATAGCAGAGCAAAGTGCTTCATATGTGTTTGTGGGAGAGGGAAATGAGTAGGACAGAGATTGCCTGGCAAAGAGAATAAATCTCATTGCTCTTTTTGGGGATAGCAGCTCTTGCAGATTTTTCAGGGTCTTTCTTTCTCATTCTTTTGAGAGGCTCTGATCTCCATAGGTAGCTATGTATGAAGAAGCTGGTTGGAAGCAGCCAAATGCTGCTGAACATTTGCTTCCCCTAGATTTTTTCTGCAGGAAGGAAATAAGGAAAGAATTCAGAAATTTCTCACACAAGGGTCCCGGGTTGTGGGTACCACTCTTGTTCTTAAAACAAGGCACTTGGTCTCCATTTTGCCACTGGATATCTGCCACTGCTGGGAGTGTTTTATAGGACAACTACTCACTTGAATATGTGGAGACCTGAATCTCTGGTCAGCACTCCTGTAATAAAGTTGAATGGGAGGCAAGGGACCTCCCTCTGTAACAGGTATAAGATTACGCAGTAAGGCAGCAAATGCATATATCAGTAGTGAGCTAGCTCAGGGAAAAGTCATCAGTCCCTCTTAAGAGGCAGCTGGGAGGCTTTCTCTGGGCTTTACACGTTCATTTGTTTTCCTCACCTGCCTCAGAGAAGCCCAGAGCACAGACCAACTGAACACACACATTCCCAAAGGAGATGATTCAAGTGAAATGCAGGAAACTTTAAGACAGAGTCAACTGAACAGCACTGTTCAGTCTCAGTTTTTACCATGTAGCTTCCAAGGTAAAAATATTCTTCTATTGTGCACTTTAACAATAAACAAAGCACAAAGCCTTCCCTACAGAGAAGAGCAGAGAGTCCACACTTTGCAAGAATGATATAATTTTTACAGATGGAAGAACCAAAACAGAGATTTGAAGTAAACTTCCCAGAAGTAGAGTATATCAAAGTTCTCATGGATGCTTTATCTTTAGACAGCAATATACAACTGAAATCAAAACTCCCCTTGGGAACCCATCTGTTTCAGAGAATTTAACTTGAGTGACAAACTAGTCACGGTTTGAAC
>NW_009950447.1:0-1071 GCF_000696875.1 Nestor notabilis
GGAACAGTGTCGAACGCTTTGCACAAGTCCAATAGAAAGTAGCAATGAAATAGGTTAAGTCAGACAGGGTTTAGGGCACTTAATTTGTAACTTCACCTGTGTGTCCTGGCTAGAGGCCATGTCTGATGACAAGTCTTTTGAACTCCTACCAACCTGTAAGTATCATGTGTTCACACAAGTCATTCAGTTCTTGGAGTTCCATACCTGCACTAATCCACCCAGGATTACTTGGAATTATTTTAGCCAAATATTTATGACTCAGTATATTTAAGTCAGAGCTCACCAGTGAAAACAGGGGAATGACATTCCTTTTCCCCCTACACACTGAATAAATAGAATTCTGCTAATTTTAAACATACACACAGCCTTTCTTCTTAGGATATCCTGTTTTAAGTCTACAGGAATTACAGTTTTCATTCCAGTGGGGAAAGTATTTAGTATGCATGGTGATTTTTTTTTCCTACCTTGAAGTTTGGTGCAAACATCACCAAAGAACAAAATTCAAGAGTAAAAGTATATAACATTTTCATGATATCTACAGCATTAGCAATGAAGTACACATAATAACCCAAACATTAAACAGTTGGGGCCATCTCTGCTTTCTTGTCAGTTGTACATAAAATAACAGCAGATTTCTCAGATACGTAAAGCCTACCCCTGCTGTCCAGTGTATAGGTTAGCCTGTAATGACTTGACGTGAGGTCTAGGAAATTCAGATTATCATGCTTAAGTTTTGTGCCATGTTACTGGACATTTTTATGCAAGCTATAGAATGAATATATTCAATTTCAATACTCTATTTGAATATTAAATATTCACATAGAATGATAGGTTTTGGCTACTGTGCTCCAAAGATGTGAACCTGTATAACTTAGCAACACTGTTAGAACTAGGCTGATCAGGATGCTGGGGACCCACTGGGGTTGGTAAGTAGTGGGTGGATGATGGTGGAAAGTTACCGTGCAGGAGAAATCTGCTTTTCCCCCGTGGCTGATCTCTCCCGGCTGCACACGCAGCGCACGCTGAGGCCCCCGCGTACCTGCGGGTACCGCGAACGGGCCCAGAGGCGCT
>NW_009950448.1:0-1072 GCF_000696875.1 Nestor notabilis
AAACTCCTCATGAAACGCTCGGGATCATATTTTGCTAAGACTGTGAAGCTATTTGTGTCATTAGAAAAATTACATTGTGCAACTGAAGGAGGATAATTGCACCTATAGATTTGCTTATATATGTGAAAATTGGTTTGTGGTCATAGTTAAAACCATTTCTCAGTCATAAAACTCCACATGCTCTTTCACACTGAAATGGCTTTACAAGCGAAGGATTTTGCCATACTGTTGAAAAGTTCGTGAATTATAATTAAAAATACATAAAAAACCATTTTATTTTCCTTTGGTAAAATATCTTCTACTCCTTTTTCATAAGATTGTCCCTACGTGTAGCATGGGGCATTTTTAATGGAATGACAAGTATGATTTCATCACATGTTAGCATGATTAAGTCTTCCTACTTGTATCAAGGGCATTGAGGATGATTAGAGCTTTATAGGAATGGGCCTATGTGCAACCAAAACCTGCTTTTTCATGTCTTCTTGTGTCATTTGAAAGAACTCTAACTGGTGTCAGAATGGGGAGCAGATATTCATTGGCTCATATACATCAGAACTTGATTTTGTCCTTCTGAACTGAAGAATTAGTGTTGGTTAAATCTCCCCCGCCTTCCCTCCTCTCCAAATGTATAGATTAGTATGAATTGAAAGGAGGGAGACCTCAGTACAATGAATTCGTTAGTGAGTTTTAAAAGCTTTGAATTAGGTTCTGTGGCAATGGTGATGAAAATTAGCAGCAGATCCTTTGAAATGCTCACTCTTTGGTAACAAAAAAGCAGTTCATTTTGCAGGCAAAACACCAGACCCCAAACCAGTCTGTAACCTGGTTTGGAATTTGATGATTTTTCAGACATTTATGTTATTTGTTCTAAAACTATACTTGAGTACATGTGCCTGTGGAGTTTATATAAAACGGTGCAATAGATGAGCAGAGCGAGGTGGTCACTGCAAAGGCTCCTAGATCCACAGCATTGACAATTAACGTGTCAAGATCTACATTGTTGCTCCTAACTAAAATGCTAATGTAAATAAAACCATGAAAGAGGTTTAATTGGATCCCCTTTAGAAAAAAA
>NW_009950449.1:0-1073 GCF_000696875.1 Nestor notabilis
CTTTTCCAACCTGGTTGATTTTGTGATTCTAAGGGGAACTGACCTGATTATTTCCATAGGTAATAAACCAAAAGCACATTGTTTTCTCAAGCCTGTAGGAAAAATTACCAGCCATGGACCATAAGCCCTTAGGAGACAGAGGTAAAGAAGATAACAACCCTTTCACTCATGGACCTGAACATGGTCCTTATGTGGACACACATACACTGCCTGGTGGCCCCACAGCCTGCACACTCCCTCTACATGTACACAAACTCCATCAATAGGCACCCATGTGTTCACCCTGCCCAGGCATGACACGGCCATGTGCAGCTATTCAAACACCCAAGCACGTTTCCTTCATGGGTGCGTGCTCACACATGCTTTCTGCATGTAAGTGCTCACATTTATGCACACACAGAGTCCTTGCTGTCACGTATGCATACATAGACACACATGATCTATTCAAACTTAGTTCCTCTTAATAGCTACTTGTATCAACCAAGTCAGTACCAGTAATAATTTGCAGTTCCCAAGAGCTCTGACCCAGCACATGTGCACAATCTCACAACCACACTCATCCCAGTGCATTTAGGCTCCAGCCCCTGGGTTTCTGCTGAGCTGATTCCTCTTCAACGCCTGGGTTTGATCCCAACATGTATTTACTTAACTGTTTCCTGAAGTAGAGTTCAGTGAGGAAGCACAGGGCTGAGCACTCAGGTTTTGGTGGGATATAGGAAGGTACTGTAGAAAGCTGCTCCTCATCTTTGGGCTGCTCACATCCCAGCCCTCCTGGCAGGCAGCAGCCACATGGAGGAGAGCAAATAATGTGAATCCTGCAAAACATCTTACCAGGAAAGCTCTTGATTTGAAATGAGGAGCATTTTTAATGTGTGCCTGATTTGAGAGAAGCAGGTTACCACCCATGTCAGCTCAGAGGTAGAGCACGTGTAGCAGTACAGCAGGGACAGCGCTAATGAGTGGTGCAGCTGAAGTGCAGGTCCCTGAGCTCAGCACCAGCCCCTCTGCTCACACAGGACAATCGGGAGCTGAGCACCCATTGCAGCAGCAGCCCCACAGCCTGCCCCGGGGGA
>NW_009950450.1:0-1074 GCF_000696875.1 Nestor notabilis
TACCGGGAAGAGGGCTGAGGGGAAGAAGAGGTGGATGGAAAGGGCACAAAAGGGAAGATGGGGAAATTTGAAGGGGAAGATGGTGGAAATGACAAGTGGGAGAGAGGTTTGCTGGTGTAACATCACTAACAGATGCTAGCCCAGGACCCAGAAAGCTCACGTCAAATCCTTAACCTGCTTGCATGGGCTACCCAAGTTGTTTTTCCATAGATGGGAAAACAAGAGTTCAGTGGCCCTCAAGCCAGCTCCAGAATTCCTCCTGCACACAGGCTGGAGGTCCCCGGCCGGCTCTGGAGCCTGGCTTTCTTGCTGAGACGGACAGGGAAGAAGAGATCCTCACTGTGTCAGCTGTACACACAACCATCAGCTTCTCCACAACCAGGGATCCACCACCCTGCTTGCACAAAGGACTTCACTTCCGTATTAATGCTTTCAGAGCACACTGATACCAAATCCAGCCATAGAGGCCAATGAGTATGGCAATAAATACTTTATTAATCTACTTTAACAGGCTAGTTGGTACAAAGGTGAAGTAAAAACTCCAAATTCTTCAGCCTGCGCTGTGATGCCCTTGTGTGGAACACAAGCATTCCCTGAGGTGAAGAGCACAGGCTGTGACGCTGAAGATACTAAGCATCTCGTACATTCTCCAGTTCACCTTGGGAATAGAAGAGGGTTGAGGCAGCAGCTTGAGGTCAGGGTGTTTTGGTCAAAGGTCTGTGGTTGCTCCCACTCGACAACAGGAGAACACACAAACGCAATTTTGTGCCTGCTCAGGGTAACCATCTGGACACGGAGCAGCTTGTTTATCCTGACTCCTCCCTTGTGACAAATCCAAACGTACTCCGTGTCTCCTACGCCATATTCAAGGTCCCCAGCAGACTTGTATTTTTCATCTTCCAACAACAGCATCTGAAATGTAGAGCTTCACATGGCCCTGTGGGATCCTCCACCTCTGATACCCCAGTCTGCTCCTGCATCACTAATTTTTAGCCTTGAGACCGATCCCAAACCATTTCTACTGCATTTCTCCATCAGTGACTCAAACTGCAGGTGCTGAGGCTCTTTGTGTTA
>NW_009950451.1:0-994 GCF_000696875.1 Nestor notabilis
GACTGCTGTAGCTGAACCCAGGACACCTTTTAATATTATATTTTACTTACATGTTTTTTTTTTATTGGGGTTTTTATCTGTTTGGCTTTATCTACCAATGACAAAGAGTAACTAACTGCACTTAGAAAACGATTTGTGGCTATGTCATGATTATCTGCACTTATGAATTTCATTTTGGCCCTGAGATACATTTCTGGAAGGCAACCAGAACTCACAGTAGATTGTCTATATAAACATATGAATCATAAATATGAAATATTGTGAAGCTGGAGAGGCTGGTTTATGTCTATAATGTACCTGTCAGGAGTTCCATTTTGCATCCCTTATGTTTATGGTGTTCTGTTTACAGAGTTGGTCTCCTCTCATCATACTAATGATGCTTACCTGATCTTGAATGGGTAAGAGGGACAAAGGGCAAGTCAACCTCCTTACTCTATCAGAATAAAGAGGATTTGACATGAACGAAAAAACACATTGTATCAGTTTTGCCATTATATGAAGGTTTTGTTAATCTCAACTTCAACTAAGAAAACAAACACAGAATACCCATTTTCAAGATTTTGTGTGACATCTCCATTGGTTTTAGTCCAGTGGTCACTGGATTTATTCACTGACTACCCCATTGTTCATACTGTGATAAATACTAGTAGATATGGTGACTTCATCTGAATGGCTGGATGGTGGTAGTTGATCATACTTAAAATATTACTTTGCTACTTGTATTTTTCTTTTACACTTCACTTATTTTTTTTAGAGATGTTCTCAATTCTCACGTCAACTACTGTTATTTAAACAAAGATTCAACACACTATAGCCTCCAAACACAATGTGTATTCTTAGCAGCCTCTATGTCACCTAAAAATTCCTGATTAGCATCTGCTTAAATGCACACATATTCATAAGCCATTGCATACTTATGGTTTAATACTCTTTATTGCAATAATATTAATTGAATACTTTGATTATCTATCATATTTGAAAAATCATGGCAGTC
>NW_009950452.1:0-1073 GCF_000696875.1 Nestor notabilis
AGATGGCACGCATGCCACTTGTTACAGGAGGCTGCTGCTGTTGTCTGGTCACAGTGTGTTTACAAGGACCACTTATGCAGAACAGCCTGACTTAAGCCTGCATGGTTAAGTTCTCTTCCAGAAGATAAATTTTATTAAGCACTTTTTTTGACCTTAATCGTGTTGGTACACAGCTTTTCACACTTACATATGAAATGGAGCACTTCAGCTACTTGTGTTACTGGAACAGGTTTTTGGTCTTGTTGCTGGAAGTAAAGACCTTCCAAGACCAGAACAATCTATGCTTGCTTACACTTAAAATGAAAGAATCTGCATCTTTTTATAATTACATGTCATTAGTAAGCTTTTATTAATTATCTCTGTTTTTAAATATTTCAGCGGTACTGCCACATGTTCATTACTTTAGATCTCCAGAGCTAATTGTAAATAGCACTACCAGTTGCATTTTATCTTTGCATCTTCAGAAAATAATATATTAGATGAAATAGGTAAGAAATATCCAGGAGCAATAAGACGTATGTTACATTAGAATCATTACATCTATTTGCTTCATATGAATAGCAGCTTCAAAAAGGTCAGAATTTAAAATAAAGCCTAATAGTGATTATCAAATAAGTAATGAGTGGGAATAATATTACAATATGAGTAAGTCTTAAGCGAGTATATTTTGTTAACTTGAGAAATAACATTTATGGCTTTCTGATTTGGTATATGATAATAGTCTAGTAGGAATTGGGTATGATCCTTTGTAAACATTATGATAAATTAATGTACTATTTTGTATTTACTAGAAAAGAGAGGAAGATGGGTGGGAGAGACTTAGGAAGAAACAGAACACTATGTAATCAAAATAGTACCCCAGAATGAATATGCATTAGCATGTTGAAGACCATAAGTCTCAAGCTCTCAGGTGAACTGGCATGATTTTATTGGAAAGCATGTGATGATGAGAGATGATAAAAGCTCTAAGTCATATTGCATTTTTTTTCCCAGTCTGATGGTGTTAATCAGAAGATAGTTTTCATGCAACCCTCTCAGCATTCAGGACTTTTTTCACATAATGACCTAGCAAA
>NW_009950453.1:0-1077 GCF_000696875.1 Nestor notabilis
TCACTTTATCTAAGATCCGTAATTAAAAAATAAATAAATAAAAAATAATCGAAATTCCACGCCAGCCACTTTTTTTTCCACACTCGTGGAAATAGAGTTCCCCATAGGCACACGCACTCGGGCACAGACAACACAGGGGGAAAAGTGCTCGGGTTGACTCTGCACCGCTCGTCTCCCCGTGGGACGCTCTGTAGGAGCCACACGGGATTTTCTCCCTTCCAGGCCCGGGCGACGGGAATTGCCTCGAGCGGGCGCTGGGGACAAGGGTTGAGGGGCTGCCTCGGGTGTACAGCACCCGTTGGGGCCGGCCAGGGGGAAGCGGGTCCCGCTAGGACGAACACGTTCTTCCAACGTGGGGCGGGTGCATCGAGCACCCACGGGGGTCCAGAAGTGCGCAGAAGGGTCGGGCCAGGCCGGGACTGGAGTGGCTCTGCTCCTTGGAGTGTCTGTTCCCGGGGCACAAAGACAGAGAGAGGGAGAGAGAGAAAGGAAAAAGGAAGAAAAAAGAGAAAGAAAGAGAGAAAGAGAGCGCACGCGCGAGAGAGAAAGAGTAGAAGGAGTGAAGGACGTGAATAGATAGTGGGAGAAAAAAAAGGGAGTAATAGGGAAAAAAGAGGAAAGGAGAGTGAAAAATAATATTAGAGATAGGGAATGGGAACGTGAAAGGGAAAATAAAAAGGAAACTAGAGAAGAAAAGACAAATAAGAAAGATCAAAAAATGAAAATAAAAAAGAAAACGAAAACGAAAAAGAAATCCTGAAAGCAAAGGGGAAAGAGAAAAAAATAATCCAACACCGAGGGAAAAGGCAGAAGAGGGAAAAAGGGAGGGTAACGGGTGATAAAGGAAAAGAAAAAGGAAACGGAAAGGGAGAAGAAAAAGGGAAAGGAAAAGCGAAAGAAAAAAGGGAAACACGAGAGGAAAAAAGGGAAAAGAAAGGGGAAAAGGAGAGGGAAAATGGAAGGAAAAGGGAAAAAGAAGAGGAGCAGAGGGGTAAGAAGAGCCATGGAGAGAAGAGGGGAGCGGGGCGAGAGCCCCAAGTTGGCAGCGAGGCGTGTGCGGTGCGGGTGGGCAGGGCC
>NW_009950454.1:0-1072 GCF_000696875.1 Nestor notabilis
CAATTCCATTTCCCAGCGGCTGCAAAACAAAAACTTTTCTATTTTCCGAAGGAAATAAGCAGATCCACAAACCCACCGCCCGGGTCGGCGCGTTGGTTGTTGATTTCTTTTTTCCCTCTATTTTATTTTTTTTTTTAAATTTCTTCCAAATACACAAACTAAGGCTTTTATTTTTCAGTCAGAGTCTCTGCGAAAAGAAAACCCCTTCCAGGGGTTTCTGTTCGCTCAGGAACACCCCGAACAACCAGTAATTTCATTTACTCCGAAGCTTTCATTTTTGCAAGCGCGCAGTCCCCGTGTGAACTTTAGTTTAAGCCATACCAAAAATGCGCGATCCCCACTCGAAGACCGAATGATTTTTTATTTCGAAAATCCCGTCGGTAAGCCGCCGCTTAGCTTAATTTTGGCCGAGGCTGAAGTTTGGCCAACATCTTCGCCCCTCCTCGGGTCCTTCATCCCCAAAAGATTGCCGCCCTTGCCCCCGACTGCTTTCAGGTAGGAACCAGCCTCCTGGATCTCGGTCACACGCGGTGTCGTTCTGGTTTTATTATTGCAGATAAAACAAAAGGTAGAGAGGAGGTTTAAAGTGTCAGCGTTATTCAACGAATGAGCTAAAATTACTCCACATGTGTATTGCGTAGCTCGGGAAGCCAGAAGAGGTGGAAGGAATTATCCCTGTTTTCGCTTTAGGTCCTTTAGAAAACTTTCTGGATCATCCAGCGATGCGGTCGAGAAATCGCAGGATTTTCTTTCTTTTAACCAACAACTCAAGCTCTAGACCAGGGAAGTCTGTAAATAGGTTGGAAGCATGGAAAATAATTCTTCACCTTCAGATCTAAACACATAAAAACCATCTGGTTGACCACAATGAAATCATTAGGAACTGTCTACTTAAAGAGTTGTATTGAATGCTTATCCTTCCACACAGGAAATGTGTATGGTAAGTGATTGTTGCAATAAATCCAAACAACTCTGGTCATCTTCGCGTTTGATGATCTTTGTGACTTGGGGGTTTAAGGAGGAGGAAAAGTGGGGGGGTAAAGGGGGAAGGCGCTTCCCGGGCTGTGCGGAT
>NW_009950455.1:0-1077 GCF_000696875.1 Nestor notabilis
ACAGCTATTTCCCCCCCAACATCCTACCAGCCAACCACAGCTAGTTACCATGTCTAGGACACAGGTTAGTTCCTTCCACACTTTCCTGGAAAGACATTGCCTGGCACACTCCTGTCTTAGTGGGTGAGTCACCCATTCTTTGCTCCCATTCTTCGACCCACAGTTGGGGATGTTTATACCGCAGTCACTGAAGCTGATGCAGGTATCCCCGAGCTGCCTTTAAATTAATTTGCCAGAGTACCATTGTTAGGATAGCTGTAGTTTTAGAGAATGCTGTGTGGGCTGAAAAACCAGGGGATGAAGCAAAGTAAATGCTCATAATTAGGCTGAGCTGTTCTGGCTGCACTGGCTATTGGAATCTGAGCTCGCTGTTTTAAAGTTGTAACTGCTTTTTCACACATTATAATTTCCCTCACATTGCCAGATAATCCCTCACAGTTCCATAGGCAATTACCCATGCTTCCTGGTGTCCAAGAGGGAGTAAAACCTTATCACCTCTGCCCTGATGGCACCCGCTTCTGCTCTGCACTTGTGAGCCACCTTTTTCTCTCCAGTTGTTTAGATGATTAGCATAATTAAGTTATGCACACAGCAAATGTTTAAGGCTTCTAGTTAGACTAAAGTTTACTGCCAGCTTCAGATCAGAAAGATTTAAGTACAAGAAAACTTGTATTGCTTTCTTCCAACCAGATCAGTCTATTTTCTATTTCTGTATACCTTGCATATTTTATATTCTCAGACAATTGGGCCATAATATTCCCATTATTAACCACTTAAGCATAGATTTCTGCTACCCTTTCTCTTTCTTAAGTCACAGCAAAATATTTGCTGATACAGAATATTTTCCCGCCTTTTCAGTTTTTTGATCTGTATCTTTATTTTTTATCTTATATCTGTCTTTCTCCACTCCCCCTTTTCTTTTTTAAAAAAAGGAAATAAAAAGTGCAGAAGGAGAAGGAAAAAACCCACCCAAGAACAGAAAAACTTGATCTTCAAAATTAGAAGTTTTAAGAGGATGATGGTATTTTGCTTCTGAACAACCCCGAATTTTAATTACAAATCTGATGAACACTCTTT
>NW_009950456.1:0-1078 GCF_000696875.1 Nestor notabilis
TTGTGCAATATTCACTCAGAACATAGCATCCTCATATTTAATTCCCTCTTGTACCCAACTTAATTCAGGCCTCTTTTGTCCCTGGAAACATCCTAGCTTTAAGTTATTCTTTTGTTATGACGTTATCCACCTGGAGAGGTTTTGTGCTTTCTGAGCATCAACAATTCCCAACTGGAGATGGATTAAGATTCAATTTCTGCCCCACTGAGTGGGGTGTGAGGAGTGGGGCTGCAACTGCTCCATGGTTCTGTTCCTATGAAATCAAATGGCAGAAAGAACAGGCCCTATAATTCTATAAATTGTAATTCACCTACACAATTTCCCAGATTTGGTTTATCGCTAATTATGGTCCTCCACAAACATAATTATGGATCATTGTATTTTACCAAGGCAGCAGAATTTTCCCTGAGCAACAGGCTACGTGCAGCTGATGGCTGTGGCTCTGGATACCTGTGTGTGGTGTGGCTCTGATCACAGTGTCGTAAACAGCCTGACAGTATGAAGAGAATTAAAAATCAGTATTCCAGGGCTAGGAGGTAATTTTAGATCTTTGACTTCGAAGCCTGTGCTGGGACCTCAGAGTCCCTTTGTAGTGAAGGTAGCCTTTAGAGAGTAATTGAGAACAGCCACACTGGGAGCCACCCTCTCTCCCATGCTGCCCACTTAGGCACAAAGTTAAATGCCTCACGTAAGGAGGATTAATGTTGCCATTTTCATTAAGCTAGTAGAAATTACAAAAAGGCCAAATTATCATGTACTGATGCTCAAGCAACCTTTCGATGTAGTGCCCTTGCTGTAAGAGCAGAGAATTTCATCCCATAAGATTACTCCCACTGTTTGCCAAGAGAAAGGTTAGGGATAGATGAGAACAAATATCCTAAGATACCAAAATCTTCATGATTTTGCATTGGATTATTCCTCAAATAGTGAAAAGCTACATGGAAGGCCTGAAGCTAAATGTTTCAAATATCCTTTTTGCTGGTGGAAATTAACCCCTTCATGAAAAGAATCAGTCAGGATCTACACCATCTCCTCAAGGTGTGTGCCTCAGCCACAGGACTTGGCATTCAAACAGCAG
>NW_009950457.1:0-1074 GCF_000696875.1 Nestor notabilis
TCTTGGAAACGTGGATCTTCTTGCCATTTGACTCTGACAGGTTTTATTGTTTCAGCTATGTAGGGCTCTGCAATCATAGCACAATTAAAAGAAAAAATAAATAAATAAAATCACCAGATTATTCCCATACTTGCCAATGCTCATTTCTACTTCAGAGTGAAATAACTAAATTGGAAATGACAGCTTTAAGAAGGACAGACACCTCCCCTCCCAGGTTTTGTATACCCTTGGGTACATATGAATTCAGTTTGCTCTGTCACATGTCACAGATTTTGCCTTAAAATTCAGAACTTGCGTCATCACTGCATAGGCAAAGAATGGCGTAGTCATTCTGGGGCTTGTTATTAGGGTCCAGGGCTCTATCAATTCTCCCCAACCTCACAATCAACTGATTTGGGAGTAATGCTGCCTCTTCATATTTCCAGCTTGCAGAAGTTGGAATAAAAGCTGTCTTGCACTGTGACCTATCTTAAAAAGTTCCTTTGCACTTTAAGAAGTTCCTTCTCAACACCATAGCTTATTCCTTCTCTGTGTTTAAGCTGTATTATTTGCATGTTCGTATTCCTCCCTCCAGCACGCACAACCAGGGGCTGAACTCTGACAACACAACTTTTTTAAAATCTTGATGGTTTACATGAAAGCTCATTTGACTTGTATGTCATCCTTTTCTCTGATTGAGAAATTTAGTGGATGACAACAGTTTATCCACCACAGTTCAAAAAACCGTTAAATTATAGATCCTTCTCAAAACATCCCTCTCAAAATTCCTGGGATCAAGCATGGATTAACTCTGATTAAACTAGAACAATCTTGGCAAGCATCAGAGAAGACTGTAGCAATAATTACCGATTTCTGCCTCTGAAAGTCACCTGGGCCATAAATTTCTCTACAAGATATGACTCTACAGTACCTGACATAAGCTCCCTATCACAAGTTGCACTATTATTATCCATGTTCTGCCGTTACCTCCTTTCGTGCTCAACTCCTCTGTATCTCCAAAGAAGGAAAACTTGAAACCACCAGAGTCCTCAGCTACGTTACTCCCGACATTAGGTCCCAAGTGGTCAGGCGGGG
>NW_009950458.1:0-1079 GCF_000696875.1 Nestor notabilis
TTTTGTTCACTCATTCTGAACACTGAATAAACATAACATAAATTGGATTGTGTCTGATGGTCAGTGGGGTGACAGGATTTGAACTCTTCCATTAGGAAACAAATTCTTCTACTCTGGCTCATACATTCCCAGCTCAATATAAATAAAATACACAAGCTCAGCTCACTGACAAATGGCTTGGATATTCAAAGATATCTATGTCTCAGAAGCAGTTAATAAGCAGTTTGGATTTTTTTTGTGTTTTGGCTCCACTTTTTATGCTGAAATGTACGTACATCAATTATTTTATGCAAATGCCAGTCAGCTTAACACATTTCCTCCAAATGGTTGGACTCCCATTGTAGGGAGAGCGCAAAGCTTAAGACTTCTCCCAGTGACTGAAAAAAACCCAGAACAAACAAATGGAGGAGAAAATGAGAAATTTTTTAGCTCATGGATTTGTTTTGCTTTCCTGAAACAAAATAATTCTGGATTCTACTTACTGGAAATCTGCTTGGTTAAGAAACATTTAAATGAAAACAGCATAGAACTGTTTGCTTTGTTGACTTTTTGTTGTTTAGGATTGTTGGAAAGGTTTACAGTGGAATTATAAAAACAAAATTAATCAGTAGTTTAGCATTTTGCAAAATCATATGGGAAAAAAAGAGACATTCTGATTAAGAAGACTAAATCCCACAGAATTTATTGGGAATTTTTGGATGAACATTTTATTGCTAGAAAATGCCATAAAAATCTCTTTCTCTAGATACGTATTGGTAATGAGCAATTTTTATGTGAAATGTCCCCCCATATAACTATCCTAACTGCTGCCTCCATGGTTTCTGGGTCTGAAGGACTTCCAAGACCAATGGTTGCAGACCTGTGGTACCACTTCAGTGCCACCCAGTCACAAGCTTAGATAAAGAGGAATGTCCCAATTTACTTCTTGGCCTGTCAGCATTCCTTATAAGACCTTGTCAAACACATACACCCTCACTGAACTGCAACTATTGGAGCTACCAGGTTCTTTCTGGGAGCCCATAAAGACAGGGCTCAGCTATTGTTATATGCAAAAGGGAAACAGCAACTGTGTGAATCTG
>NW_009950459.1:0-1075 GCF_000696875.1 Nestor notabilis
TTATAAAATCTCAGACAAAGAAAATAAAATATCTGTATATCTTTCTTCTGGAGAAAAAAAAATGCAAACTTTTTTTTTAATAGTGTTGTCATTCTTCGTGACTTTCAAAATGATTTTCTCACCTTTATGTTTTCTTCCATGCAAAGCGTAGATCCAGAATTACCATCTCAGAAATAAAGTCAATAATATTTCTAAATAAGGACTGTGCAGAAACTCTATCAATAGGTACTGAATGAAAATAAAACATAACAGATAAGAATTGTAAAACTACCATAATATACCATACACATAATTTAATTAGCTAACTAATAGGCTTGATCTTGATATTTTAACAGGAATATCCCACTATATAACATTTTCACCAACAAGCTAGTATTAATTGCTTTTAAAAAATATTATTACCTTGCAGGATTTGTCTTTGTTGTAGTCATTACATTCAGACTATTTTACTACCAAGCTTACACAATGATACTACTACTGTGTAACCACTTCTCGTATTCTTTTATTTATCAAGTTTGAGAATTATCTGTTTGTCAACTATCTACAAATCATCACCTCCCCACATCCTTAAGGTCTTCCTATATTTGAATTTAGAAAATAACCTGATTTCAGCATTTCTTCCCAGACTTCCCCTTCTAATACTGTTCATTCAGCTAACCACCCCTTCAGGTAATAATGATTCTTTTTTCAATTTCAATTCTTCAGGCTATCCATTGCTGTTCTTGCAAAATACCACCTTAGAAAAGTCCTTACACTCATTTCAAACTGTGTCTATACTGTTAATCTGTTCTTTCCCAGTAATTTGCTTTGTGTCATCTAATTTTTTTCTTCTCCCCACATGCAATTGCTATTGTGTTCTATCGTCTGTCAGACATGTCTCTTGCCTGTTTTCACCCTAAATCTCCTCTTGACTGTATTCTCAAAATGAAAGGTTCTGTCACAGCTAATATGTCTTCACAGATCTAGGGATAATGAATGGTAGTAAAAGTGGTGTTTATTGTTCAATATATGTTTTATACAGGAGTTCAGATACTGCATAACTAGGTGAGCAAGAACCCATGATAGAGGAAAACTT
>NW_009950460.1:0-1079 GCF_000696875.1 Nestor notabilis
CAACATGATCAGCCCTGTGCTGCATTTGACCATTTGTCACAAGGCATTTTCCAGTTCTGATCCTGTTCTGTGTGGTGAAAGTGTGGAAAGGGAAAGGATTTTAATTTCAAGGCAAAACTCATCAAACTTAACTGTTATGTGAAGCTTTGTATTTTTAGCCTCCGGTCTCTCTTAGAACCTGAAAAATATATGTTCCCAGTTGGAAAATATTGATTTTTTTCCTCTTCAGTATTTTTTTCCTAAGTGAAATGAGAATCAGCAGAGATTTTCTTGTTTAACACTGTAAGATCTGGCATAATATACAAGTATCACCTTGTCATGACAAATAAGCTTTACTTATTCATGGGCATTAGCAATGTCCACGCAGCCCTGGGAATAGTGTGCTGTTTCAGCTCGTTACTGTGCTGTCAGCAAAAGGAGAGCTGTAAGGGCTGAAATTCAACCCCCAGATATGCGTGTGCTGTTTGGAGCCTGCAATGGGAAGCAGTGTTACGGGTGGCTGTAAAAATGTCCTTTGGAAAGTCAAAGAGGACACAGCAATAGCAATAGCATCGGTGGCAGCAGACCTGGTGCGCCCCTCTAACTGCTCTGATCTTCATGAAGTTGGATCCCTTGTCTGTGAAGTGGGGGTAACCCTATTCATCGAAAATCTACAAATAAAACCAACAGCAGCAAACCAGATAAACCCACTGCTATTGGGTCATTGTCTTCTGGGGAAAATTCCTTTATCTCTCAAACAGATTCTTATAATTAAAATAAATACGATGTTGGAACCAATGCGTGTTGTACATAACCATCTATTCTCCTGCCCCATGTTTTCTTCATCTCTGATTTTCTCCTATATAAAACTAGTTAGTCCGGCTTCCCAACTAGACTTAACCCTATTATGGTTACCTGTCATCACTGATCACTAAAAATGCAGGGGTTAAGGAACAATGGATGAATGAGGATGGAATGTAATGCAGTACCATGGAACCTATATTTCAGGATTTAATATTGTATATTCCAGTTGTCAGAAAGTCCTGCATTAGAATCACAGAATGAACTGAGTTGGAAAAGACCTTTAAGATCATCGAGTC
>NW_009950461.1:0-1080 GCF_000696875.1 Nestor notabilis
CCAAAATCATGTCCATGCCACCCAAGGAACCAAGGCCATCACTAGCACTGCTGGTGTTTTGCCCTTACATGTGTGGGTCTGAATGGCTGCAGCTGGTGCAACTGCCTTCTCTAGCCTGAATGAGGTTCCTGCTTGCTTTCAAGATCAAGGCTTTCATGAAGATTTAGAAATCTCTGGCTTCAACAGCACTGTCCTAGCAAGATATACCAAGACCCATGGTTTTAATGAATCACAACATACAGAAAAGCACTTCTTCAGAGCCATCCATCACCTGCCATTTCCAGCTTTTCTTTCTCAGTGCCTCTTACACTTGCACAGATCCAGCTGGAAAGTCTGAGGACACCAGCCATGTGACAATGTCACAGGTTTCATGCTCTCCTGTGAGATGATTATCTGACAGTTATTTCCTCTTGCAACACTCTCTCTTGCATCAAAGTGCTTCAGCTCTCTTGCTGTTCCTGTAACAACTGATACTGACTCCAGTGCCAGTGGTTTCACCAGCAAGGCTTTTTCAGCATTGGCAAGACAGAAGAAAAATGCTGATTATGACTAATAGAAAATGCTGGATCAGAAGAAAGCAAAATGCAAGATATTTGATAAGAGATGGTGTTTCAAAAAGGTGTTCCTGGCCATACTATCAAAACTGCAGTAGCAGCCTCCTTTGCCAGCTCTCACAACTGCAGGCTGTGCTCTTCAGGTGCTCTGATGGATAGTGTTCCACATGGCCCTGGTTCTTGTTTTTCGACAGATTCCTATGAGCTGAGAGGACAACTTAAGTCTTATAGGACATGAGTTACTAACTTAGCGGTATGTTATAGCAGATGGAAAAAAACATGTGTTTTAAAGGGGAGGCAGTGAAATCTGATGAAGATGCCTTTTACTTCCTGACCCGCCAGCATCTGTGCAGGGGCTCTGGGTGCCAGAGACCTGCCAGAAAATCCCATGGGGCTATGTCTTGGTAGAGCTGCAGCCCCGTGTCTAGTATTCTGGCCCAATTCCTGTGTACATTGAGACCTGTTTACAGGACTCATGAAAGTTCAGTCTGCTGAATCATCATCATCATCATCATCATCATTATTA
>NW_009950462.1:0-1079 GCF_000696875.1 Nestor notabilis
CAAGTAATCCCAGAGGAAAAGAGATCAGGACTTTGCAGCTGAGCCCTTCACGGCAGGTTCCAAGCTCTGTGCATCACCCTCCTGTCCAATGAGCAACCCAACATCACATATTGGGTAAAGAAAAGCTCCCAAGTAACCTGCCTTCACCAAGTAGCTTCTGCAAGATGCGTCAGCAGAGAGGAACCAAGCGACTATGGAGTGTGATAAAGCCTGGTGTGAACATTGCTGGCTGCAAACTGCAGCTCAGTTGCACAAACTGGGAGGCCAGAGATGGTCCATCCAGGGTCAGCAGAGAGGAGAAGCAGGACAATGTAGTTCCAGACCACCTTGTATCAAAGGAGGCCACCAGAACAGGCAGCACACATCACCAAAGCTCAGGAGGACCAGATGTGATGCCCATGGACAATGTCCTGTCATTGATGTGTTACAGCTGCTGGCTGAGACAAGGCTGCAGACTGGAGCTCACCCCTTGCTCAGTGTGGAGCATTCACAAGCTTTGCTTATTGCTCCAAAGGGTCAAGGCGAGGAGCAGCATCACGAGCAACATTCTTTGCTCCTGCTGGCAGAGGGTGTTTCACAGAGGCCCGAAGCAGCATCTTTCTGTTTGCACTGATGCTGTCTGCAGAGCCACGCATAAACCAAAACCATCAGCCTATTCATGCAACCAGAATTGGACCACGGGCAGAAAGACAGGTTCCTTAATCTCCAGCGCTCTATTTCTGCCTTTAATAAACATATGCCCTGAGGCAATTCCCCAGGGAAAGCACAGCTCCTTTCCACATGCTTTTTGCTTTAATTTTTATATTTTCAGCAGGTCTGATTTACTTTAAAAGACAAATTCAAAACACAAGTTCTCAGCCTGAAGAACTGGTCTCAGCCTGGACAGCAGATCTGGGTTGGTATAAACATGCCCAGAACGTCCAGGTACCGACTCTGGGTTCAGGCACTGATGAGAGTCAGGTTTTCCAGGAGTGCTGATCCAGCCTGGATCCCACTGCAGCCCTTGGTCGGTCCAGCCAGGCTTCCCAGCAGAGCAACCATGGGCCCAAAGGCCCCAACACCCTCTGCAGGGTGAGGAG
>NW_009950463.1:0-1080 GCF_000696875.1 Nestor notabilis
GCTAATGTGAAAATGTATTTTTGTAGTTGTCTTTTTGGACCATTAAATCAAAATTGCCACTGAAACACTGTGTGGAATATGTGTTTCCAGCTCTTTCATGCAGAGAGACTACCTCAGAGAACTGAAGTGGTTTCATGCAGTCCATAGCCAGGGTTTGTTTCCTCCATAAACTTTCCCAAGTAGGAAGTGGCTCATGTTTACTTACATGAAGTTTAGCCATCGAGTAGCAACTCTCTCAGTGACTCTAGAATGGCTGGTTTTTAAACCCAGGACCAATGTCTAGAAGGCTCTAGATGACATTAATAGTCTCTGAGCACTGTACCTGAAAAATTATAACATTATAGTTTAGTTTCACAGGTTCTGATACTTTGGTACTTCGGGGAACAGTCCATACAGTTGTAAAGTAGGTGTCCCACATGCAAACTCTCCCCCTCCCCCCAGCTGAATAGGTGGAATGAGTGTGTGAACATTACTCATCTGCTTTGGTGGAAAGTTAGTAGCTTGGTTTAAAGAGCCTCCTTATCAGGTTATATTCAAATGGATGAATTAGCAAATCTATTCAAAAACTCTGTGGCTCATTCAAGTGAAAGCTGAAGTAGTCCTGCAGTCTGTCAGTTTTGAGAATGTAGGTTCTTGGGAATGTATGAAATATTTCAAGTCCTCCAAAACCAGTAGAGATGTGGTGTATCTTCCCACTTTGTTTGGCAATGCATATAATTATATGGAATGTGGATTAAAAGTATTTTTATGTGTATTCAGTGCCATAATATAGGAAGACTTTAAGGTAGTGAGCCTTACAAGTTTACGTCTTGTAATGACTGTCTGTTAATCAGAAGTTAAATAAGGCATTCTCAAACTGTTACAGATAGTATTCTTTAGAATTAAATATATGTGACTAGTGCTACATTCATGAAATTCAAAGCAGAAGACAAGTTAGAGGTACCTGAAGTAACAAAATTGTATAGCTTTAAAGAAACCAGATGTTTGTGCGTGTGCATGCAAGTAAACACAGAAAGTAAGGAACTGATAGTCTGGTACCTCATCCTGAGATTTTTTTTTTTTTTTTTAATATATATATGG
>NW_009950464.1:0-1068 GCF_000696875.1 Nestor notabilis
TGCCATGATTTTTCAAATGTGATGGGCAGTGGCTTAGCAACCTCATCCTCCAGGTCCTTCTGGACCTGCCAATGGGTTTCACAGACTTGTGCACATTCAGTTTCTTCAGATGGTCTCTTTGTCAGCATCTAGGTCCTTGTCCTTTTTTGCTTAGTCTAATTTGTCTCAAATTTCTGTAAGGGTTATTAATTCTTGTTGCCCGTAGTGGGTGGAAAGAGGAAGTGCAAATTTATTGGAATGTCAATCGCAGTTCCAATGAGTGACCTATCCAATAAGACCCTATTTAAGTTAGGTTCTTTAGTTCTTGGGGTGTTGTTTGGAGTTACTTGTATGTTTTTGTTTGTTTGTTTGGGGGGATTTTAGGGTCTATTGACAGACTGCATTAATTCTAGCAAGCTGTTTTAGGTAAGATTTTATTTGAACAGGTTGGAACCTATTTCACATTCTAAAATATATACCCATGCAATGCTATGACAGGTACACATTGTACATTTACAAATAGGAAAGCAATTTTCAGATTCACAGAATTTCTGCACAAATTGGCAGATTTTCTGTTTATTCATGGCAATGTTGAATGTATTCCAGTTAATTTTTTTCAGTGTGTACTAGGCCCAAAGCCAATACATACACTCACATATGGGGAAAGCTTGGTACGACCAGATGTTAAGAGATGAATTCTTCTAGTGTTGGCATCTGGGCCTAGGTCTGCTCCCTTGGCACATTCCCCTCTCTGACTCCTTGATTGGTTCTGCTACTGGCTGCTGTGACATCTATTCAGCTGTCTGCAGACTTGGTAAAATGCTGCTGTGCTTCTTTATCTATCTTCCTGGTTGTCAGATTTTTTTTGATACTCTCAGAAGCAAGTATAATTTAAATCTTATTCCATTGTGCTACCTAATAGGGCAAAGTATGGATTTGTTAAATGATTCATATCAAGACACAAGGCTTTTACATATGGAGGGAAAGAACTTGATCCCCATGTCTTTATTTGTTCATTGTGAAGCTGTGGAAACTTATGTATTTATCTTTTCTTACATAATTGTCGTGGTTTAAGCCCAGCTGGCAACT
>NW_009950465.1:0-1067 GCF_000696875.1 Nestor notabilis
ACCCTAACTATTCTATGATTCTATGTAATAATAAAATATAAAAGAAGAATAAATCAAAGTTAAACTCTTAGATTTAACCAAGAGATGGAAATTCTGTGGTTTGGCACTCATTTGCACAACTATTTTCTCTAATCTAGGTTGTCAGTAGTAAGCAACAATATAAGTGGCAAAGGGCTTGTAGCTCTTTCAGATGCACTGAAAACAAACACAGAACTTTCCTGTATTTACATCTGGGGGAACAAATTTGATGAAACCACCTGTATGGTAAGTGCTTGCTTCTGAACTCTTCTAAGAGGGTTGGGGTTTGTCCCAGTTCATGTGTACCATTATTGTGAAAACTACAGCAATTAGTGAACAAGATACTTGATTTACTATGGGGTTTATTTAAATAATTTTAATATGGTGGTACTGTAATGAGACTTACTGGACATTGTGTACTGAAATAATCAAGTACTCTCCTGTTGTGTGTTATCTTCTAAAGCCTTCACTGCAATCAAAGGAGACTATTCTATGTCTCATTCTTGGTTTTACTTATTTCAGGCATTTTCAGAATTAATTCAGATGGGCCGCCTGAAACGTAATTGTACAGACGTGGAGCCGTATGAAGTGGCTGGGCATGTTTACCTTGCAGAGCTCTCCCATGGCCTGCAGAAGCATTACTACTGGACACCAAGTTATTGGGCAGTGACAAAAAAGGATGCTAATGCCAGCCTGGCAGTTTCAACTGTTTCAGAATACTTGTGAATGAGGTAGCAGTTTGAAGCGTTCTGTATTGCCTGAGCTTTTCCTATCTGGTTTCTAGTAAACAAGATTGTATCAATATCAGACTTGTTGCATGTTGTTTCTTCAAGGTCTTTAGTCTGGAAAGAATCTAAACCTGCTCAAAATGGCATTAGAGATAAAATATTGAACCAACGACTTTAAAATTTGTTGATAAATAACAGCCAATGTATTAAGAGCCTATTAACAGGAAAATGCATTATTTCTGCTGCAATCATTTCTATTGCACACTATCTTCTTTGCCTTACCATTATTAGCTGTAGTTCCAGGGTTCCTAGGTGAGAAAT
>NW_009950466.1:0-1047 GCF_000696875.1 Nestor notabilis
ATATTTAATATCTTAACTTCCTACATCAAGGATTAATCAGAGGACAACTTGTTCTGAATACTAATGAGTCAAAATAGGAAATATTTTGAAGGTATTTCTAAATCAATTGTATGGGTTATACTACCACGAAAAAACGCTGAAAACTAGTCTGTAACATCTGTCTGCAAAAGAAATATTTCTAATTTTCATGTCTTTGATCTTCACTGATAAATGAGATCTTCGCACTGCAACATTCTAGATTGTAGTTACAAAGAAATACAAACTTTCTGATTAAATACTTTTCCTCAAGTTGATATGACCAACTATGACAGGAATGTCTTCACTTGTATTTCTTTGTCATCTACCCTGGCAACAACCCTAAGGTAGCAAAATTTCCCTTACTATGGCTTCAAGAAGGTAGACTTAGTGATAGGAATTTTCCAGTTTACACAGTTCAAATATTCCATTAAGAATGTTTGCTTTAGATCAGTGGGCAATGTAATTCATGAAGTTGTCTCTCAGAAAGGTTCTTTCTCACTGTCACCTCACATCTCTCTCTCAGCAGTCTTCCTGGAAGATTGGTTAGGCTAGGGTGAGCTTCTAGCTGTAATAGGTTTATGATGTTGCTTTTATGTTCCACAGCAGCTGGGCTAATATATTTCTTTGATGCTCTGGAAATCTAAAGAACTAGATTCGACTTGTAACTAACTAGCTCAGAATTCATTCATGTAAAATGTATGTCAAGCTGATGTTCTCTAATGAATCTTAATTCAGTATGAGGATGTGGGAGAGAAGTGGAGCCAGGTGATGTAATTTATAGGTGCTTTAATTTAACCCAGTGGCAGCAGATCTGTCATCTCCCCTTAATATCTTTCAGCCTAAGACCTAAATTTAGAACAACCTTAAAGATTTTGTTTTCTTTGGGTTTAGATTAAATTATTTGTATCGTCTCAATTTTTCATTGCTGTAAGGACATAATTTAAGCTTTTGTAATGTGTTCCCTACGTAGAGGGAATATTTGAAGAAGAGACAATATGAAAAGTTTTGGCATTGCAGGTTTTTTTTTTT
>NW_009950467.1:0-1064 GCF_000696875.1 Nestor notabilis
TGCCTCAGCACCCTCACAGGGAAGAACTGCCCTATATCTATCTTTTCTTTTTTCTTTTTTCCCTGTGTGCAGGACACAGGAGTTTCAGTGGTTTTTGTTCGTGTTTTGATAACTCCACACTAAACCCCATAATGTTTCAGTATGACAATTCTCTGACTCTTTTGTTCTATCTATCTTCATTTTTCCATTTTTCATGGTGCACCAGGTTTATGAGGCCTTGTGTTTATTCCCCATGCAGTGCTACACTGCACTGCACTGCGTGTGAGCCTGGAAGATCCTGCTGCTGTCCCAGTCACTTGGGTGCAGCCAGACTGCGATCTCCAGCTGCTCTGGGCAGGGGGATGTTGCTGCCCCATTTAAATAGCAATGCTCAAGCTGAATGTGCCTTGCAGATGGTAGCTGGGAATATTGGCCTGCTGCTGGTTTTGCTGCATCCTTTCGTACTTTCCCTGCAGCCCTTTTGTACCTTATTTCATTTACAGGCTACGTAAACCATTTGCAAATAAAAAGAAAATAATTTCTTGATGACAAATTCTGCTTTTGAGTCAAAAAGCTGTGAAGTTTTGTTTGGGAAATGTTAAGGGGAGATGTTCCAGTATTAAAGAGATGGGAAACACTGAAATAAAATGTTTTTAAAAATAGTATTTCCCCCAGCGTTTAATTTGCCAGCTAAAAATACTTGTCAGCTTTGACTTGAACCTGTGAGTTTTTGAGGTCTGCAAATCAGAAGGTGTAACTAGAAGATGACTTTCTGCATCTGCTGTCTGCTTTCTCAGAGAAGAGGTGCCAGGGTGGGCTCTGAGATCACTTCCCATGGAAACAGTAAAGAGACTGATTGCTGCTCAGTGCTGGTCTTGCATCAGCAGCATCCTCACCCTCAGAGTGCAGCAGAAGGATCCAACAGCAGCCTGTGGCATCACTGATGGTGGCTGCAGAGATGCTTAGTTACTGCAGGGAGGGGTAAGAGCTTGGCACTACAGTCACAAACAAGCTTCAGTGCTGGTGGCGGCCTACGTGTGGATGCTGCTCGTGCTTTCTCCTGGCCCCAGGGTACATCTTTTCTC
>NW_009950468.1:0-1064 GCF_000696875.1 Nestor notabilis
CCCCCCCCCCTGCCACTGACGGCAGGTGAAGACCACATCTCCCCAAATGGCAAAATCACTGCTGCAAGCCAAGCCCCTGGCCTCTCTCTCAGCATGACCTGACCCAGCACATGCATCTTATCAGCTGGTGAGCTTTAGTGCCACGTTACAAATACCAATCCTGCAGGGTGTAGTGAGGCAGAAAACTACTGCGTAAGGTCCATGATCCATGGGTGAGATGAACCAGGTATGACAGGGCATAGGGAGGCACGTCCCTTGGACACAAATATTTACAGCATTTTATAGCTTTTATTCTAAGTGAAGCAGTGCTTTATATAGTTAATACTGAATTGTATTAATAATAGTTAACCCAGCTGGCTAAAATAAAGTAGGGAGGGCAAAATGCAGGGAAACCTTCCAGTTATATTTACATAGGTTTAAAAAAAATACATTAAGAACATGGGATTCCCTCAATCAATGAATCCAGTCCTTGCTTATCTTGGGCATGAACCCTATCACAAACCTTCTACGAACCCTATCATAAACCAGACATTCACCTGTTAGCTTTCCAGCTACCATGCCATTTTGGTTTTTTTTGTGTGTGGTTTTGGCTTTGGTATTGTTTTGTCTGGTTAGGTTCTCTAAGACAAAACCAAAGAAGTCATAAGGCAGAATAACTCTGGATGTATGTCTGAGAAAAACAAGACACGAATTCAAAACCAAGCACACAGTCATTACTAAAACACACCACTACAGCATGACACTTAGATTTTCAGCACCCAGAGTGTGAAAATCACATGAATAAGGATCATCCTGAGAATTAATTCCAGGATCCTCAATGTAGGCAGAGAATAAACAATATGTTCTCACATTCCTCTGTTTAACTGATCTGTGATAGATCTCTGTGAATCCATAAATCCCTCTTGTATATAAAACCATAGATAAAAGGGAGGACTTAATATTTCACATCCTGTCCTTGCCAAGAACTTCTAGATCTCTGCTCACAAAAATAACAGCTGAAATACTGTTCTGTATAACTTGCTGGCATGACATCTGGAAAAGATTTTAAAGCTCTTATTTCATAA
>NW_009950469.1:0-1055 GCF_000696875.1 Nestor notabilis
GTGGTGTGCCGGGGGAAGGCTAAGGGGTTTATGCCCATGGGGATGCGTTAGTGTAGGAAAATACTTGTTCCCTGTTAGCTGTCGAGTGATAGGGAGACCTGTACTTTTAGCAGTTGCAGGTTTGGGTTGGTTTTTCTGTTTGTGTTTTTCGCACCAATACTGTTTGTAGCAAGGCTTCGGCTGCTCGTCAAGGCTGGAAGAGAAATATTGCCTGTTCAAACCTTGCTAGTCAGTCACTGGTGAGGCAGACGACATCAGTACCACCTGCAAATAGTGCTTTTTGCAGGCTGGTGCATTGGGGTGAGAAGGGCCCTTCAGAGCCCTTAGGAGCTCATTTTGCTCCGTGTATGTACAGTCTACCCCATACAATTATTGAGCAGCAGTTACTAGGAAATATGTCATCTGAAATTTTAAATCTTAATATTTTTTGAAGAAGCAAGTGGAAGAAAAATAGCTATATACAGGTAGGCCATGCTTTAAAACAGACCTAAAGTGTGTTTCTGTCTCAGACCAGGCAAGAGGGCTGATATTTAAAAGGACAGTAGACATGGAAGTGTGTCTGGGGGGGAAGATCAGCTCCAAAAGTCAAAATGAGGTCATCTGAAAAAGGAATTTGTAAGATGCCTTCGGGGAAACAGACTGAATTATGAAAATAGACTGAGGGAGGGCTACCTACCTGAAGTCTGAATTGAGCAAGGCTTTTCCTGTAATAACACTTGCATTTAGTACTGCCAATAGCAGACCCAATAAAAATACAGGAAGTCTGACATGAGCTTTACCAACAGAAACGCTCCAGTTGTTGCAAGCCTCCATCTGTTCCAGAAAGGGGTACTGAGGCTGCCCTTGGTAGGGTTGGTTCAGTTCCTGGCGGCTGAGTGAGCAGGAAGTCAAGAGGCTAACTAGTGAGCTGTGACTGCTGACTGGGTAAATTTTTGCCAGAGCACTATTGCTAATTGTCTGCTGTGTCTTCTAACATCTTCTAGTGGTTTGTTTTGGTTTTTACGTTGGTTTTTTTTTTGTGTTTTTCTGGGGTTTTTTTTGTTTTTTTTTTTTTT
>NW_009950470.1:0-1089 GCF_000696875.1 Nestor notabilis
GCCTGTGGCGGAAAAGAGTACAACGCAGTCTCGAGAGCCCGGGTTCAGCGTGGCCCATCTGTTACGTGGCTTAAATGATTCAGCCGGGACGTTGTCGTGTGAGACGATGCTCACGCGGTCCCGAATAAAAGGCGGCCTCGACGAGCGAGCGGGACCTGGAGATGAGGGCAGCCGGGCCGGGCATCGAGCGGCGCACAGGGCTGCTTGCCTCGGGTCACCGAAACGGCTTTCCACGGGCCTTTGTGAAGCAGGCGGTATTCCAAACACCGATTCCAGCCTCCAGACAGCTGTACTAACACAAGCTTGTGTGGTGACTGTGGCACTCAAACTGTCTTTTGAGTGCTTGTATTCTCAGTCTCTGGAAGGTTTAGCTGCAGGAAATAAATGTTATCACTGAGTGGTTTGTTCACTCATCTCCAGAGGTTCCTGTTTCTACCACAGTGGTGCAAGAACTGGAGAGGAGCTAGTTGGTCCCTGGAACTCAGTCTGTTTTAGTTTTACCTGACTCCATTCCCAAGGTATACAAAGTGCTCTGTTTAGTTAGTCAAGGCATTTAGTGTACAAACCCCTCTATATTCAAATAAATTGATACCTGCAGCACAGTAAAAATGAATCCTTACTAAATACTTGGTTCCACATCATCATATCTTAACTCTGTCAGAGACTTGGTTCTGGCAAATTGTCAATACATGCCTCCTTAGTGCATTTTGTTACTATCTGTTAATGAAAGTGGAAGTAGTAAGCAATGTCTGTAGCTTGTGGGGTTTTTTTTTTTGAGGCTTTGTAAAAGAAACTCTGTGGCCAAGCTTTGTCAAACTGCATTGTGCAGCAACTCCAGAGCGAGAGGACACACTCCTGAGTGATAAAAGACCCGAATGCCAGGATTCTCAGTAATATGTGGTGGGGAGTGCCTGATATTGAAAAATCAAATGTGCAGCTGCTCATGTGGGTGGCATATATTCGAAGATCTTACACTTTTATTTTGATATCCTGTGGCAAGCCGTATGCAAAAAAACCCACAAAGGACCTTTTACTGTACAGTTGTGATAGGTCATGTATATAGATATGTCCTGGGTTCAGCTACAGCAG
>NW_009950471.1:0-1088 GCF_000696875.1 Nestor notabilis
CCCCAACAAAGCAACAAAACTAGTTTTCCTTTTCCATTAGATCAGCCATGGTGATTGAAATCAGAGCACATTTACAGAGACAATGTGTTTTCTTGGCTGGTAGAAGAAAGGACTGTATTATACAAACCTAGGAATAAACCAGCCTTATAAAAGAAAGTAGCTAAACAGTACAAAAATGAACAATAAGATCTTGTGAATCATGGTTTCCTTCTTCCAGATATTTCAGACATGCTCAAAATGAGTCGTTTCATTTATCTGTTTTTAATTTATTCTACTCTGCAAACAGGATGAAACAATTTTCTTTCAGAGATCTCGCTGAAGTATTTCCAAAAGAGGTTTATGTGAGCCTATTTATGCTGATATTGCAATCCTTACATGAAGTAGATTTGACGACTTGCAACTGTGGATTATTGCTAGACTTTCTGTCTAGCAATGCTAGACAGAAAAACTGTGCTGCAGTTGGTTGAACCTGTTTAAAATTAAGAATTGCTTTAAGCTTTCTTTGGGAAGCTGGAAAAAGACCAATAAACTTCCATATGCAGGTCCCTGATAAGTCTGTGGGGACACAAATTCTGAGCTGGAATCAAGGGTTTTCACAGGAGCTAAGACTACAGTTAAATTTAAGACATGATTCTTACCTACATAAAAGTAGATAAAAATCCATTTGTGTTTTTTCAGAAATTGTATATTGCTTTATATACAAGAACACAATTTATTACCTCAGTAGCAAACATAGCACTCCCTGCTCCCTACTTAGTTATGTGTTTAAGTAAGTGCAGCGTGACTCCGTGTGGTGGCAGGACTAAACCTTGAGTAATCATCAGAAAGTCCTTGGATGAAACAGGCTCAGAGAGTAAGCGGAAGTATCTTGAGAGAGCTCTGACAGAATAGAAACAAGACGCTTTTGCAGGAGGGAGGTAGGAAAGTCTGCACAGCTGTTCCTTTCTTTACTTTTTAATGATTTCAGTCTCCAGAGCTGTCAGGCTGGTACATGATACGAGTCCTAAAATCCACTTAAAACAGCCAGCTGATTTCATTATAAGCATCCTTTTGCTCTACTTGGCAAGAGTTCTGAGGGAGTCTCATAA
>NW_009950472.1:0-1083 GCF_000696875.1 Nestor notabilis
CTGCAGCTAACCCTCTCTCCTTGCGCAAGGACTTACCCAGCAGTGCCACCAACCCAAATACATCTCTCTGCGCAGACCCAAGGCACCTATGTCCTCCACTACGACTGGTGTTGAGACCACACTTCCCTCATGGACAGGATAGTGGTTGCCTGCCCATGAGGGATGCTGGAGCCCTTCTTCTTCCCTGAGGAAGAGTCAAACCTCCCTGCCAGCACCCGAAAAGTCTTTCTTCGTCTTACCAGACACCTCACAGCAAAGTGAGACTGAAATGCCTAAGTAACTGTATCTGTTCATCCTTTCACTAAACCCAAAGAGAAAGATGGTCAGGAGCAGATCCTAAAGCAGCATTGCAGGCAAGGGAAAATCAGAGAGACTGATGCCAGTCCATTTCTTCAAGTGACAGAGCCAAAGTTTCGTGTGTTGGGCCAGCCCAGACATCAGTCGTGCTGCTGGCAGATGATGATGCTGGAAGCACAAAGGCTTCCAGGAAATGATGCTGTAGATCTTGATGGCCTTCTGGGAACTGAAGGCATCTCTGCTGAGCAACCAGTGCTCACGCTGCCTGCGTGACAGATCTTTCTCTCCCTCCTGATGTCCTACCAGATGGCTGTGGACCCACCCCAAAACTTGCTCCCTGTAAAGAGTAAATGCCTTTATAGTTTCTAATGCAGAAAGGCTGCAGAATTGCACTTCATATGTGAGGATGAAGAGAATAATATTTGATGTGATTTCTGAAGAACTGAGAGAGATGAATTTGGGCAGAAGGTTTTTGTCCTTGTCTGTGATAAAACAGGAGAGGAGTCTCACTTGCAGTGAGGAATTAGCTTTGACCACTCTGGGGTTCAAGCACCGCAGTGTCATAATCCTCTCTTCAGAGTCCCTTCTACAACTGTGTGGTGATTTTTATACCTTGCATTGAAAGCATGCCATGGACTCAGTGGATGTCTGTCTCTGATAAGCATTCAGAGCTTCATTATTTAAATGGTGGGAACTGTGTTTCTTATTGATTTTCCTTTCCAAATAACTTCAAGAGTTGTTGATTAAGTGAAAGCTTTGGAAACTGGGTGGCTGTCATCTGAATCT
>NW_009950473.1:0-1043 GCF_000696875.1 Nestor notabilis
GGTGGCCTGTAGCAGACCCCCACTATAATGTTATCTGTCCCTGTCCTCCCTTAAATCCTGACCCATAAATTCTCAGTCGGCTCCTCTTCCATTTCCAGGTGGAGCTCTGTGCAGTCCAGCTGGTCATTGACACAGAGGGCATTTGTTCTTCCCCATTATTTTACCAGTCATCTGGTAGGAATGTCCTATACAAGACAGGCTGAGTGGGATTTACTTCAAACATCTGAACTCTTCACCTTAGGCCCTGTGAAAATAACAAAGTAATTATATAAAATTATATAATGCTGCTCATCTGGTTTAACCAGCTACTTTATGTTGACTTGAATTGTGTCCTGGAACAACCTATTTCTCTCTACCGAGATAAGAGAGTGACTCAGATGTAGACTTCTACAACTTAGATCTCTCATTAGATAAATATAAAGAACCCTTGAGATGTGTATTTCAAGAGCTACAGATTCATTTTCTGCCAACAAAATGTTCACCTATTTTTTGTATTCTGTGGAAAAAAAGGGTAGCGTAAGTCCCCACTTCTTTCACTTTCTGAAATCAGATCATTTGGCAACAAATTCTGTGTCACTCAGATTAGCAGAATGCTGAGATCTATAGTCCTAGAGACTCTGAAACACCCTAGAAATACTGAAAGTAGAAAATAACGTGTACATTTTGTAGTCAGAATTTGTGTATGCTGACTTAAAACTGAGGTTCTTAAAATACACTTTCCAACAAACCTGTTGAAAAAATGTAGCTCCTGATAAACCAGCAAAGGATTATCCTGCCGCCACAGAAATTGGAAGTAACAAGTGCAGCAAAGTTACTACACTTAAACCATTTGTAAACATCAGATTGCAATGATTTTGAAACTTTGTAGTCAAAGCTGACTCTGGTCACCCTGACGCTTTAGGCAATCTTCAGCATCCCACATTTTTAGCAGTCTCATTTAACCTTATATTTTGACTTTATTTCTGAATATTTTTAAAAACAATTAAAACTAGTGTGTGTCCTTTAAAATTTGTTTTTCCTTTGTTTTTTTGTTTAGAATTTTC
>NW_009950474.1:0-1046 GCF_000696875.1 Nestor notabilis
GAAGGGACCTTAAAGATCATATAGTTCCAACACTGCTGCCATGGACACAATGAATACAAAATTTCATTCAAAATGCCTTTTGAAAATATTTTGAAAGACATTACTTACCACTGGAGGGAAATTGGAGAAAAACAGTATTTTGTAAGAAGACAAGGCATTGATCTTACATTAGATGATAACACAAAAGGAACCTGGTCTTATGACTAAGACATCTAGCTAGGGATAAGTTTGGGCTGTGATCTTGCTCTAATAGCTGTTTTGAACTATTATCCTAACTTAATAGTTATGAGATAAATTACAGGAAGGTTCAGAAGAAGGATCTCAAAGAGAGGAGTAGCCAGAAAAGCCTGAAGAGCTCTTCAGCTCAGACTAAAGGACATAAAAGGCAAGATACAGTTGCCTAGCTATTCATGTTTACCATCATATTAGTTGCCATGGAGCCTCTAATGCCTATTGGCTCTCCGATCTCTAAGTCCAGAGTCCTATGTATCAATCTTCAACATATGTTCTGATTACTCTTTAGCATGTGAAATTACACTAAATAAGTACTAGTGTATAGGTCAATCAAGACCTAGAGCTCATTTAAATGTAGAAGCTTAAAAATCTAGCTCACATGTATGCATCTCCTTGTAGACATTGCCTCAAGGTTTTTAATCTAAAAATACAACCCAGTCTTTTTTGTTATGAGAGTCGGTGCTTAAGTATAGACATCTTATATAATTTTAGGCTCCATAGGGTATCCTGCTTTCCTTACAGTTAGCATTCCAGAAAGAAATATACCTTATACATTATCTACAATACAGTCCATTCCCATAACATGGGTTCACAAAAGGAAAGTCTTTTTTAACTAATCTGATATCCATCTATGATAAGATCACCTGCCTGGTGGATGAAGGGAAGGCATTAGATGTAGTTTTTCCACATTTTAGTAAGGCTTTTGATATTGTCCCACACAGTATCCTTCTGGACAAGTTGTCCAACTGAGGGAGAAGCTGGTCCACAGTGCATTTCCTGAAGAACTGGCTGAATGGCAGAGCTCAGAGGGT
>NW_009950475.1:0-1082 GCF_000696875.1 Nestor notabilis
TGCCGGCTGGGCTTAAACCACGACAAACATTCATGCTATTTCTGACTTCTGGAGCTAGAAGAATCTTATAATTCCTGATTTAGGAGCTAAATGAGATCTGTCAGCTTCACCTGCATGCTCCACCAGGTGTGATCATCTAACAATGATCACAATAGTCTTGATGATTTGATTCCTCCACTGTTTTCACTGTGAAAGTTAACGTGTAGCTCGATGCCCTGACACCAGACATGCTGTGTACAGCCAGTGTTTTCCACCCGTCCGATCAGTGCATGAAAACTTCTGCATGACTGACAACCAGCTGGAAGCTGTTGTTCCACACTTGTACATAATTACTATGGTTGGGGAGTCCTAGGCTCTTAATTAAGCACCTTCTGAAAAAAAACCCCCACAAAACAAACCCACTATGTTGTTGGGGTTTTTTTGCCATTACTGGTTTTTGAATAGCAGTATAGAGCCCTATTCTTCCAAATGCTGCTTAAGTGCTGTACTGGTAAAACACAGAGAAAGTGTCAGGTGAAGGGGTGTGTCTTCACATATGCAGCATCAGTAAGCAGCACATATTTATCGTTAGAAGTAACAGATATAGGACGTTTTGCACTGTACAAATGACTACCTTTGGTTTCTGAGGCACCAAACATATCTGGAGACATATCTGGGTTTTGTCTCCTATTGTAATTTGTCACTGACGGTTCTCTAACAAATGGCAGCAGCATCCCTTTTTCAAGTTTCATTTCAATCTTCTTACAGGAACGTACATATAATTCTGCAGTATTTTTCACGTTCTCTTTACTGTGGGTGATAGAACAGAACCTCTGTTTCTCTGTCTCTGCTGGCATGTTCAATGCATGAGCTGTCTCTCAGGGACACCTTGTTTGTTTTTCTCGGCATCACAATTTCCTCATCACCTCTGATGCAGGGTTTGGCAAGCGGTTACCTCAGCAGTTAGTGGTTTTACACTGTGGTGCAGCTACACCCCAGTGCAAACGCTTTACTCGGAGGGCTGACGGTAACCTGCCTGGCAACTCAACTTTTGCACGCTGAGAGCAGTGTATCGCTATGGCGACCCGCTGCAGCCATAGACT
>NW_009950476.1:0-1053 GCF_000696875.1 Nestor notabilis
CCGCCCCCCCCCCCCCAGCCGATGCACTGGAGATCCATGTCTTGAGAAGGAAGATACACAAGCCACCTGCAGTATGGAGGGAGAGATGAAGTTACAAATTACTCCCCCTATGCTGCCTCATTAAGTCTCATACAAGTCTGCATTAAGCTGTAATTGGCTTTAGTGGGGTGAGTGGTGAAGTACAGTTTAAGTACAATTCAAGTATGGTACAGTTGAGTACATTTAAGTGTTATGACTGATGAGGGCTTGCCTGCCAACGAGGAGATTAATGAACACATTTTTTAAAAGCTTTTGCAGTCTTGGATGACTTTAAAACACTTTCTTTCCCAGCTGCAGCTGTTCTTTCCTAGCTATTGTGTACCATACCCAAGGCTAAAAATGTAATAGGTCATGTTGTTCTTGGCTTTCCTGGAACTGATGTTGCTAGGAGGAAGGAAAGAAAAACAGAATCATGACTGCTAATATTTTGTTTAGATCCAGACTGTGAGACTATCTCACAGCCTGTAAAACACCTTATATCCTCTTTTCCTCCCTCCTACTGCTCTTCCAGAGATATCTTATAAGCAGGGTGTGTAATAAAGGCAGGTGCTATATATATACCTGAGAAGAAACAATTTCTATCCCAAAAGTTGCTGTCACTCAGGTACTTTCATCTCACCTGCACTGGACCCAGATTCAGCTGCTGCCTGGGTGCAGTGGCACCACCACTCTGGAGGCTGCCACACTACTTAACTTCTATCTTCCCTGGGTGCTGGCACTGCTTATGCCCCAAGGTACCTTGCTCTTACCCAGTCAGCCACCAGTGAGCACCACTGCAGTGAGCACTAGCAGCTGAACAGCTCACGGACACGTATCACCTGGCAAGACCAGCCAGGTGGCACCCACTCCCACCTTGCTAGACCAGTGGGGTTTGACATAGTATTTGTGCTCTGGAGATGTCTGTTATGACTCTAGTCCAGTGTCATTTGAATGTGGAACATATGCTTTCCTTGGAGCAGACACTAAGAGCGAGAACGTGTTCTTCAGCAGAGTTGCATGAGTACCAACACAAAA
>NW_009950477.1:0-997 GCF_000696875.1 Nestor notabilis
AGCTCTTCCACATGATAAATTTGATCCTAGTAGGATGAGAAGGATATTCATGCATCTAGAAATACACATCTAGAAAAGTCAATAGAGAGAAATACACATCTCTGAGGAAACACCCTGAGCAGTTTGGTTGATACACAATTTTGACACGCGATGAACACTTACCTGTCTGGATTATTGAGAGATTTCAGCCTCATCTGGAGAACTCTAAGTTTGTGTTTTGGGCCTATTAAAGTCTTCGTAGAAAAGGTCAAGGACATTTTTGATACTTTGTCAAGGTCTCGGTAAAATCCAGTTAGTATTTTGACTCTTTTATATTGCTGAAATGTTGAAGCTTCACTAAAGAAAAATGATATTTTAAGTCAGGGTGTGTTAGCTGAATAGTATTCATTGTTGCTAAGAATTCATGATTAAGTTCAGAAATCTTGTGAGATGTATCAACTTTGAGCATTCAGAACAAGGACACCTAGAACTGGACTCAAACCAGCACTATGCAAGGACTTGGGTTAGTTAATAAATGGACCATTTCAGTGTGAGGACCATTGCCTCTGACACTGAGCCATATCCAGGTAAAGGAGCCATAGAAAAGTCTCAAAAACCTCATGACACTTTTGGACTTACAACTTAACAAGTTAGAAGGTTTAGGAAACTTAGAAAATTAGTCCTATAAAGTGATAAAAAAGATTCAGAGACAAAGCATAACGTACCTATTCATCTCTGATTCTACTGTGTTTCCAGCATGGTCAGTTAATTTAACTTTAATGAAACCTCTCCTAATGCTTTTATTCCAGGTAGTAATATCCAGTAAGTAGTTATACACTGTAAAAAGAATAGGAAATAATAAGATTCAAGGAATGACCTCAACAGGATACAGTTGCTATTATCATCCTGTTAAACGTATTCATTAGTCGATGATAGGAATAGTGACTCTTTACTTTAAAGCTGTATTTTTCTGCAAGAAGTACAAATAAAGAGATAGACCTATAGGCCTGTGCAGCCT
>NW_009950478.1:0-1086 GCF_000696875.1 Nestor notabilis
AATTTCACCAACCTTGTCATGTCTTGCTCAATCTCTTCCTAGAGACTTCTAGACTTCCTTCTAATTGTGTCCCCTTTTCTTGATCATGCACTGTACACATGGGTAGTGAGATGTCAAATCTCAAGCAAGTGTTTCCTTTTGACTTTTTAATGAAAAATTACTTTAAATTGTTCAGCCTCTTACTTTCTTTGAGATGCCACTATCTCCTTTTCTGTCATCATGAAGTTTCCTAGAGTAGACAAGGTCTTAATTTTTTTATTAGAATATTTTTACAATTTGTGCTTTTAATGCTTTCTTAGTATTTGCTAAAGAGAGTAAAATCTAACAGGTCAGGGATTTCCTTTTCTTTTAGGTTTATGTCTGGAAATCATGCGTTCTGGACACAGGACCTGTGGCATATGTTCTCTGCAGCTTGATTGGATTTCCTTTCCTGTGCTAGGACAAAATGGCACTTGACAAAATGTCACAAAATGCAGCTGTGTCACTCCTTGTAAGGCTATCGGAGGACAAATTTAGCTTTGAATGTTGGAGGACAGTTAAGAATTTCCTGGGATTGCAGTTGAAAGCAACTTGAAGAATAATTCCAGGTCTTATAATACCAGAAGATAACTGAAATGAAAGATATTCTAAGGATCAAACTATATCATTCAGGATATATGTGAATCTCCACAGGGAAATCAGCATAAAAGATAAAGAAGTAAAATGCTATTCTCATTGGAAAACAAGTAAAATGTTATTCTCATGACAGGGTATTTGGTTTCTGTATGTTTTGGTTTGGGGAGTTATTTTGGTTTTTTGGATTTTTTTTACTTGAGGAACTAAGTAAAGAGTGAGAAAATTACTTAACATAGATCAATGGTTTTCAACTCTTATAAATTGGATCACATGATATAGCCCAAGTCCTAAAAAAAGTGAAAGATAAACATTTTCAAAAGCTTTTTAATTATGTGTTTTTAAAGTATTTAAACTTCTGTTTCCATTAAAATCATGAGATAGTTATGAATAAGGAACAGTTTAACACAGTCCAATCTTGTAATGAACAGATCTTTGGAGATATGAGCAGGCAGTGTACGCTTGCAGCCCAGA
>NW_009950479.1:0-1077 GCF_000696875.1 Nestor notabilis
GGTAAACATGCATTTAAAGGAATACCTTCCTTTGCAAGCCACATGGGCAAAGTATGTATCAATGTCCAACCGCCCTCTTTGATAGGACAAGATGGGATTAATAGCTTCCATAGTGCTGTCCAGATTCACACTGTGGGATTTGGTCCCACACTAGACCAAACACTAGAGAATATATCTACACAGTCAGGTCATCAGAGGGATTTGCACTAAGACCAGTGGAAGGGTGCAACAGGTCGTAAGCTGTTTGCTAACCAGCAGTCGCAACACAGCTCTCCCCCTTCCTACACACCCCTCTCACCACACGCTGGTTACCTTTGGCCGAGTCACATCCCCGTGCCTTTGTTTAATAACGGATGATGTTTGATAAGCTTGTTAGAGCTCATCCCTGAAAGCTGTTGCTGGGCATCACCTACACATAGCGAGCACTGGAACAGCCCCACCAACATTCACAGCATGTTCATACGCAGCCCAACCCCAAGAGACTCCAATCCCTGCTGGAAGTTTGAGACGTATGCAGAATAATGTAGCGCTAGCACAGATTTTGAGAGCACGAAGCTGAAATGTGTGTTTCACAAATCTAAATTGCATTTCACAAGTCATTTATCCTTGCATTAGGATCAGCACAGAACTACAGGTCTAGTGCATTAATACTGACACAGGAATCTCTATACAATTCATACACCTTGTGAGATGCCTTTACGCAAGTTAAGTTCCATTACAGAGGTGGGGAACTATGACAACTATCTGCTAGAATCTCTTGTGCTGAGCAAAATAATGGCATTGTCTGTCACATTCAACAGAGCGCATGAGCAGATATGTATATGTTTCTCCAGAACCCTTTCCAGTGAATAAAATGGTCCCAAACTAGTAATACTTATTTAGACAGAGCCATCCTTGCCTGGGATCTCTTCTAATCAGACTTTAGCAGGAGCATAACGAACAACATCTTTTCCGGATTTGTTTGGGTTTGATATAGACATAGGTATTTTCTACAGAAAAACACGCTTCAGATTTCTCATCAGTATTTATATACAAAGCTAACCCAAAATTTCTCAGTTGCTTCTGGGTAATACATGA
>NW_009950480.1:0-1053 GCF_000696875.1 Nestor notabilis
TCTCCAGGCTGAACAGCCCCAACTTTCTCTTTGAAGCATCAAACTAACAAAGATGTATTCCTTTCCTCTTTCCCCACCTGGGAATACACTACTGAGGCATTTTCTAAACATCTAAAAAACGATTTTGACCTGTGTGAACAGAGACTTCAGCCATTAAAACCACAGACAAGCGAGTGCAGCCACACAGAAACACCCAAACCTTCTCAGGAAGAAGACCCAGAGAGCTGAATAGCCCAGCCTAGTCTCAGTATGAACCTGAACAATGGAGGCGGCCAAGTGGCACCACCCTCTGCCAGGAACCTGGAAATGTTAATTTTCCAGCTATGAGTCAAAGTTGCATTATTCTTACCCAATCTATCACCTTCAACAGCCCACAGTGTGGACCTCCAGGTTACCATCCATGCAAGTAACATCCTTTCTAACATGTCACCCGTGATGTTTCAATCACATCCACAAAATGTATATTCCTAAAGTAACAGGATTCCTAAAATTCCTAAAGTGACAGTAACAATAATTCAGATGGTGACAGACTTTTAGTTAAAATCACTCTTGGAAGCTTCAGCTTTTAGCTGCTTCGCTCTTTCTACTATCAAGACGTATTGGAGTGCAACAGTTTACTAAGATAGAGTTAAAATAGCCTGGAGCCAGCTCTGAGAGCTGAACATAGCCCAGATCTCTCCAGGTACGTGCATATCGCTAACTAGGGAAACAGGAAGCATTTCTGTCAAGTTTTTTGCTTTGGTTTTAAGGACATTTTTAAAGTCTGGTAACCGCTGAATAACCAACAAAAACTCAGAAAAAGCCACTCTCTGATCTACGTCTTGGAAGATGAACCTCTAGACCAGATCTGGGGATAATGAAGGAATATTGAGCAGAAGGGGAAACTGGCAAGCGTGGAAAACTCGAAGAGGGGCTGCAGTTGGCTCCTGGCCAAAGTTGTCATAGGTACCAACACAACCCAGCTCTAGGCTTTCTTCTGGAAGGGTGTAAACTCTCACACTTAACTGGAAGCAGAGTCTCAGTTGGAGGGTGGGGTAGGAAGGACACCTGCCT
>NW_009950481.1:0-1049 GCF_000696875.1 Nestor notabilis
CCATTATTCTTTCTCCTCATTTGCCTTCTAATTTGAAAAATAGTCTATACACAGTTCTAGCTAGGACACTTTTGAGACGCTCACTTGCAATAGCTGGTCTATATTAAATTCAAAAAAGTACTAAGTTAAGGAACCTAAAGAAGCATAGGAGCAGTTGCCTGCTTACATATTGATACATGTGCAAACGTTTCATGCTCAGAGAATGTAGTGGCTAGAGAAAGAGAAGTTGCTGGGAAATTCCTGTGTTATGGCATAGTTAGCATCCTAAGGTTCTGTCGTTTTTACTGTGCTAGTCTGCAAACATGTATTTTTCTCTTTCAGGCATACTTACAGCTTAATGAAAAGATAGACCAGAAATATAGCACTCAAACCATGTCAAAGGATATAATAATTTTTGCATGCCCTCTATTGACTTTTAGTTCAATCGTCACATGCCCTTATTGTCCACCAAGATGATGTTTTCCCATTACTTCTATTCACTGCTACTTTCATTTTAGCTAATGTATCCACTTGATCATTCACCAATATTTTACAGTAATTCTAGATTCTGATAGATGTAATATATCTGAATTATTTAAAAATGGTTGCCAGGGTGCTTGCAAAAGCCTTTTCTTTCTGTTATATTTCCCAAACACACTTTTGTTTCTTACATGAAGTGAAATAGATTCAGAAAAAACTGTGTATGTTAGAAATGTCAGGTTCCGTCACAACATACAGGGTTTTTTTCCATATTTAATGACGGTATTTTTTAAAATGTAACTGTATCAGACTTAAAGAACTTTTTTTTAAAAAAATATTCTGTACTTTTCACAGTTGCATTAATAATATAGATGCTTAAAAAAATTGTGGTAAATCCTTTGGTATCGTTAAAATGTGGGGATGATAAGTTATGTCAGTTATATTAGAATTCCTGAATCCCAGAATCATGTGAAAAGGAAGGGTCACTTGCTCCAGCTTTTCTCACACTACACCAAATTATGTAATCTTCTGACACAGATTCCTCTTTGGGAAGTAAAATCTGTACAATTACAATGGTATTTTTTTTTTTT